>NC_137816.1:50836913-50954413 GCF_963921795.1 Nannobrachium achirus
TCTTGTTTTTGCATGTGATATATAGTGATACAAATAATATCAGCTCAGTTTTCTGCACTCCACAATGGATTCATGTGAGGTTAGTTAGGAGGATTAGCAATGAAATGCACATTCTGTTAGTTACTCTGGATCCTTAATGAACCCTTACAGTTCCAGGTTTACACTGTAAGAGTAATAATTGGCCCATAATTGGGACTTTCCATTATTCCGACGTCTGACAAACGAAATCATTAAAACAAAGGCGAAATAATAGGCCAGGATTTTGCAGTGTTTATAAACAATCTTAGATGTCTGAAAGTTGTGAGTGATCCAAAAATTATTCCAAAATGTTCAACAGTACATTCGCGTGCACTAATTTATTTGCAAATCAGTTTTCCCTATACATTCTCGCTTTGTTATTTTCTCTTGAGCCCATAGGTATTAGGTAATATAGTTTCAATGACTTCACTGACTGGATACAAAATGATACAAAAACACACACTTTGAAAAAAGCAAGGGCTTAGTTTACTTTTTTTATTTTGTGGATGATGTGCATGTTAAGAAGTTTAGTTTCAGAGCGGGGAAATCAAATGCTTCTGAGAGAATAATGAGTTCTAGAAAGAAGTGAGAAGTCTAATGCATAACTCTCTAATTGGTGTCTACCGTGGCAGAGGGTGCGAGACCACCAGAAGGATAGAGGGACAACTGGGGATAGAGGTAATAAATAGGAAAGCACAGATGGTCTCTTCCTGCGGACACACACCTAAACACACACGACAAACTGGACACCAGTAGAAGTGTGTGTGTGTGTGTGTGTGTGTGTGTGTGTGTGTGTGTGTGTGTGTGTGTGTGTGTGTGTGTGTGTGTGTGTGTGTGTGTGTGTGTGTGTGTGTGTGTGTGCGCGTGCGTGCACTGTGTGTGTGTATGCATGTGAAAGAATGGTATATATGTATATGTCGACTCGGAGTGAATGTGCAGTCCAGATGAATGTCCCCAATAAGAGTTCCTCAGTTCTGTATGTGCAAACTGATATCACAGGTTGGAGGCAAAAAAAACAACCCTTTATAAACTCATCATAATATTTTCCACGCATGCACAAATCATGTGACAGCATTGTAAGAATAACTGGTTTCAGAAGTAGGCTATGTAGTGTATACTGTCCACTCTCTATTACAAAAGGAGGGTACAGAGGCTCATCACTCACACATGTTACCATGGTCAAACACTTTCTCATTTGTGGCATTTTCTGAATTGGCATTGTGTAAGAAGAGAAGGCAGGGCTCAATCAACAGCTGATCACATTGGGTAGAGAGGTCTCTCCTGTTGGAGGGGAACAGACGGCGAAGGATGGGAGCACATGTTCCTCTCCATTTGGGACTACTGCTGCCAGACCTCAGTTGTAATTCCCCAGATAATCCAGCCATTAATTGTGTTTTGGTCACACAGTCTTGCAATCTTACAGCTCTGTGCATGCAATCCAGACTTACTCCAGGTGTGCCATTTAGGCTTTTAAGTATTTAGCATGCTCACATATGTAACATATAAATGTATGCACACACACACACACACACACACACACACACACACACACACACACACACACACACACACACACACACACACACACACACACACACACACACACACACACACACGTTATGTGTGCGTGCACAAACACAAAAGACTGATGCACAAAAAAGCTCACAAAAGACTGATGCACAAAAAAGCTCATCACATACCCCTATGCAGCTTGTGTTACATCAAGCAGCTTTCATCTATGTTTACTACTTTTATGTGCACTTGCAGAAATGATTTGTCTGTCTGCACTATGCAGGATTTAACTAGTACTGCGCTCTGTCGATGTGCCAACTTGCGCCTTGTGCACAAGTAGGCCATACATGGCCTACTTGTGCTGGCCTCATTGACTGTTAACGATGACATTGCCAGGAATGCTCTTATATACCAAACTCCGCTGACATCTCCACTAGCATCACCAGGAATGCTGGTCCCTGATTGGGCTACAGGCTTAAACACCCACAGCTACCTACCTACCTACCTACCTACACCTACCTACATACATACACACACAGCTGAACGCAGTACTGGCGCAAGTAATGATAGACCTACTTTAACGGTAGGTCTATAGACCAGCAGAGACAAACACATTCTTAATGTCGGCTATGACCATTTAAACATTCAAACCGCCTTTTAAAGCGCCATTAAAAGCACACAGGGTGTCTCATAGCAACACCTTGTAAGCTTGTAGATCTGCTATTTTCTTTGAACAAGTTTGAGGAAAATGTTTGCATACAGAGGTTCTCTGTGAATTCTCAGCCGATTGTTACAGTATATTCCTTGGTGAAGTCTGTACCATGTACCAGCCATGATTCTACTGTGTCGTCGTTATCAAAGTGAAAACGAGATGTTGGCCCTCAACGAGCGCAAAGAGTGCACAAATCCATTTTGGCCAAGACCACTCAGCATTAAATGAGCCATGTGAAGCGATTTTTAGCATTCAAATTTCACCGATTTTTAGCATTCAAATTTCACCATATTCCTTGGGAAGTCTACTTTCATTTGCAGTGATTGTATCAAAAGATACCGGTATCAAGCGAAAACAAAACATGGCTGGTGATGGCCACATTACACATGCATGGACAGAAAGCCCTACTCACCCAGTATCAATCCATTAATTCTCAACGAATGTCTGTGATTCTAATCCTACTAACTAGTAAGACGCCTCAGGGGCGACATGCTGGCCAGTGATGTATATCGGACCAGTTACCCAATCAAATCACAGTGACATCAGAGCATGATGTCAGAGTGATGTCACAGTGACAAGGGAACCAATAGACTGTAAAAATGTGTACTGACTGACTGAATGACTGACACAGACAGACAGACAGACAGACGGAGACAAGCTGCGACATTTCTCATGGTATACTGCGACCTTTGGTCGCAATAAACAAACAAAGGTCTGTCTGTCTGATGTCTGTCTGTCTGATATACACGCATAATGATATAATCACGCATATATCACTGATACTAAACAGTGTCCAAATTTGGAGATGACTGACATCACTGATACCGCCACAGTAACAGCCGCATGCTGAAACAGTGCCCACATTTGAAGATTACTAACATCACTGATACGTCTTGGTTCTCCATTGTTACTTCTGAGACTCCTAAATTCAATCCCTCACATACTGTGCACATCCCTGTCACCTGTTTATGCCCATATATGGAGATCCCTGCTCTGAGTATCTGACATCACTGTGATGTCAGACTTCGCAGTGATGTGTCAGGGGAACTACAGTGTCAGGCGTTACCCGTACAGACGTCGTGGACAAGCTGTGACGGTTCTGATAGTAAACTGCGACCTATGGTCGCGATAACATGTTATACTGTCACTGTGTGTGTATATATATGTATATATATATATATATATATATATATATATATATATATATATATATATATATATATATATATATATATAATGTGTGTGTGTGTGTGTGTGTGTGTGTGTGTGTGTGTGTGTGTGTGTGTGTGTGTGTGTGTTTGTGTGTGTGTGTGTGTGTGTGTGTGTGTGTGTGTGTGTGTGTGTGTGTGTGTGTGTGTGTGTGTGTGTGTGTGTGTGTGTGTGAATGGCCTAAGTGCGGCTGCAGAGTTCATGTGTAACTCGGCAGCACTTGAATTAATAATTTTGATTGTGATTGTCATTACATTCTCTATGATCAGTATCATGAGGGTGATACTTACAGTATGCATATTAAATATGGCTTTATTTATGCAAGCATTGGGATTGCGATCCAAAATGCTGCGGCACGACTGGTCTTCAACCAGCCAAAATTCTCACGTCTCCCCCCTTCTCCACTCCTTCAACTGGCTCCTGGTTGCGGCCCGCACTGAATACAAAACACTGATGCTGATCTTCAAAGCAGCCAAAGGTACGGCTCCTCCATACCTCAAAAACCTGATCAACCCCTACAACCCCACCCGTTCGCTCAGATCAGCCAACACAGGGATGCTGACAGAACACTCGCTAAAAACCCCAGGACAAAAATCCACTCGTCCTAGATAATTTGCACTCCTGGCCCCCAAACTGTGGAATAAACTCCCTGTCGCACTTAGAACTACAGACTCACTCCCTAGCTTCCGCCGTGGATTGAAGACGCACCTCTTCAGACTCCACCAAAAAACCCATAGCACTACTATAACACGAATTGACCATACATGAAGCTAGTTAGCATTTTTTAGGTTTTAGAAACGTTTTTTACTGATTAGGTGCATGGTCTACTTATATTATTGTTTTTCTAGATTGATATTCCTATGCATTTGTTATATTGTTGTTGATGTACTGACATATTATCTTGCTTATTATAGTGATGTATTACCTGCTTATTGTAAGTCTCTTTGGATTAAAAGCGTCTGCTAAATGCCTAAACTGTAAACTGATTGAGACCAAATGATTATGGCCATTAATGCACTTGGACATTTCTCCTTTGAATATGATGTTTCTTTATCTTTTGGTTTCACTGCTTAACGCACTGGAATGGCAGTCAATACTCCCAAACATGCCCACCATGACTACCGTAAATCCTCTTATAGAAACCCGGGCTTTTATTTGTGTCAAGAGTAGCGGGCACCGGGCTTTAATTGAAAGGAGGCGTGCAAGAGAGAAGGCCTATATCCCTATTTTTCAAAAAGATCAGAATGAATAAATCAACATTTTGTGTAAAATGTACTGGGTTCATTCATTGAAACCAAGTAGGCCTACTGTATGAAATGAACAGTGCAGTTACAG
Organism: Nannobrachium achirus; assembly: GCF_963921795.1. Taxonomy (NCBI): domain Eukaryota; kingdom Metazoa; phylum Chordata; class Actinopteri; order Myctophiformes; family Myctophidae; genus Nannobrachium; species Nannobrachium achirus. Next base: position 50,841,700 of record NC_137816.1, read on the forward strand.
GTGGACACTGGATATTTTTACTTAACAGTTAAGTTCAGCTGCAAATAACAAAAATATGTAGCCTATTGGTATTTCCCCACACAATAACCTTATTGCAGCTTTAGCTGACATTAGCAACAAATGAACAGTGGAAACTAAGCAGATGTGACTTAATAAGAACACATTCCAATTGGCAATGTCTAAGTCACTGTCAAAGCAAAACTTCAATGCAGGCGAGGAGGAGAGGAAGAGAGGAAGTGGAGAAAAATAGACAGACAAATGTCTTATTTCAATCACTCACTTTTGAGCAGATATCCTTCACACTGGGTTGTGTTTGTCACGCATTGAGGGGGTCCTCGGTGGTCTGCCACGGTCCCCGGGGGTCCGCGGACTGGTGTAATCGGGTGTAATCCACTCTGAACTTGTGGCTACACTACATCATAGCTAAACTAGCATCTGTTCTGTGTTGTTGTTGTGATGCTGCAAACGCACCCGGAAGTAGTTAGGAGTCAGGAGCAGGTCACGCTGCTCACATGGTACCTTCAAGGTACCATAGTAAACATCGCCCTCTAGAGGCTCATATTGGAACGACGGCTTGTAAGTGTTTCTTTTTTCAACTGGGCCCTGGAAATTAAAAATACATTTTTGGAGCGGTGAAAGAGCTCCCAATAGAGAGGTATGTCTGTGGGTGGGTGGGTGGCTGGCTATGTGGCTGGCTGGCTGGGTATGTCTGTAGCCTGGCAATACCTTGAGTGGCCACACACAACACACAAGTTAAAGGAGGGGCGCTGTTGTGCAGGCACACACACACACATACACACACACGCACGCACGCACGCACGCAATGCATGCACGCACACACACACACACACACACACACACACACGGTATAGCTGCTCAGATTCACCGCTCCACTTCGAACCGAGGTTTGATTTTTCTTTTTTTAAATTGGATGGTATTATTGGGAAGTGCCCTGTCTTATAGGACTGCTATGTATTATGTTTGTGCAGGCTGAGGCAGCACACTTAAAGTCGTAATGCAATGCAGAAGGATTTGTTTAGTTTTTCAGGATTTAGGATTTTTTTTGTACAATTGAATTTAATGATAAGATATTTGTATTTGAAGGAGAGATATTATACACACAGCACATTAAACTTTAATAAGTTCAAGTGCATAATACTAGCCTTGCTCGTATTAACTGATAGCCATGTGACATAGAAAATGTAGATGCATCGGAGAAGTGAATTGAATTGTATCAAATCAATCAACAGGTTAGTTGTAATAAAATCAAATTGGGAGGCCACAGAGGATTCACACTTCTACAGTAGAGAGAAAGCTAACACAGGATATCTGTCCTTCCCTTCCCTTTGCCACCCTGGCCAACACTCCAAGCATCCTAAAGTCTTTCTCCAGCTGGCTCCCAAGCTATGGAATGATCCTCTCCCCCTCAGTCAGGACTGCAGACTCCCTGTTTCCCAGCATCACAGTCTGAAAAACCCACCTCTTCAGATAACACCTCACCCTCCAGCACTCATTTCTTGTGGCCCTGTTTGGCTATTATTTCATGGATGCTGCCTGGGCAGATCAGTGGTGTAAAGCAGGGGTCTTCAACAGGGGGTCCGGGACCCCTAGGGGGTCCTCAGAGTTACTACAGGGGGGCCACCACATCCTTGTGTGATAGGATAATTATTTTCAATTAAAAACTTTGAACCCTCGCATCCCTATTCTGAGGAGAACTTTAGCTAAAAATAGCAGATCTACAAGTTCACAACGCCTCGCGCTGCAAAGCGTTGAGAGCTTGTAGATCGGCTATTTTCAGCAAAGAGGTTTGGTGTAGAGGTCAAAAAGAGCAGACCAAGTACAGAGTGAAAGGTCAAGTTTACTACGTATCGATGATTGAAGTGGCTAAATGTCTGAAAAAAAACACAAATCCAACATACAGTAGACTGTTGACAGTGCTGTCAAACAAGTTGATGAAGATCTGCATAACGCATTTATACAATATGTAGAGGGGGTCCTGCTTCATCTCTCTCTCAGTTAAGGGGTCCTTAGCCTGAAAATGTTGAAGACCTCTACCACTAATTTTCAACATTGAACTATGTCATTAAATAAGAAAAAAGTCCCCCCCTTCTGTGTTGCCTAGAACTGGAGGATTGATTGCGGGGTCTTGTGATCAGTGACATCATGAAGATGTTCTCTGCAAGCCAAAGAGTACATCTTCATTATGTCACTGATCACATGATCTAAGGTTCATGTGGTTAACTATACAGAGGTTAACCACATGAACCCTATAGCGTCCCTATTCTGCACATGCATCATAGGTGATTATTCAACAAACATACAGTAGCTGATCTTCAAGACTAGCTATTTGACATACAATACAACAAAGGATAGGGTTTTGGTTGTTACTTCACAGACTTTGGGGATCGCTGTGGTCCATAGCGTTAGAAGTTCTCCTTAACGCTATGTCAGAAATGATACGGTGCTCCCACAGGAAAGGCTGCGCACCCTCGTGTCTCTAGTCAAATTAAGAAGTACAGTTTCGCTACTCACCAAAAGGTGGCTGTTGGGAGCTTACTCTACCTAGTGGATGCACTCTGGGCACCCCACCAAACGTCTAAAATACATTTTCTAGGGTGAAATAAAAAATTATCTACGGGATGGAGACACTCTTCCTGGTTGAAGACAATTTTTTTACGAAACAGCGCTTCCAACGTCGCAGAGCCGAACAACACCCAACGAGACTAATGCTCTGACCTGCCTCGCCAGTAGTGAGTCGGCAACGTGATGGCGACGACTAAAAAACTAGAAGAAGTAGGCTAGTGTCTCCATCTGGTAGTTTATTTTTCATTTTCATTTTGACAGCCTTTGCTGCATGCACTCCCCATCTCTCTCTCCCCGTTTCCTGTCTGACTTATTCACTATCAATAAAGGCAGAAAAAGACCCCACGTTTTCTTTTTTTGCATTTCATCCATCACTTGGCTTCCATTTGTAGCTATTTCTAAGTTTTGAGTGGCTTTCAAATCAATCAATTGGTTAGTTAGTGTTTTGAGTGGATTTTGTCCATCTTCTACATCTCCATCCACTTGTAGGTTTTACACAGTATGATTCATTCATCCTCAATAGTGCCCTGGGCTGAATGATGGTCTAACCTCCACTATTAATGAAATGCATCATACAAGCTTTCATCAGCCGGATGCAAAAAAAAAAAAGCAAAAACCTGTCCTTCATACGAACATGTAAAACCTTCACCTTGCCGGCCTGCCTCAAATTATTTTCTCACAAAGACACTTCCATATCAGGGACCTGTTTACAGAACACTGAAATATCTATCCTATTTTCTTCATATACAAACCAAAGCCTGTGCACTATAAAGGACTATCAAACATCAAAATACATAAATGAAGAATGAAGGAGGCCCTAATAAGCTACCATGTTGTTCAAACGGTTAACCATGAACATTTTGTTCATTTCTGTTGTCGCGGTCGGGTCTTGTGGCCCCTGACTTAAAGTCATTTTACAATTGTGGCCCCCTGCCTAATTTAGTTGAATACCCCTGGTCTATATCATGACAGCTGCTATGCTCAACGCTCAAGACCTGCAACTAATTATGACAAAACAAGAGATGTGGCTATCGACTTCATTACTACGGTACAGCGTACATTTATTTGTGTTACATCTGTGCACTCTAAAATATTACTGTGTGTGATAGGGACAGGTACACATAGTACAATTTATGGATATGGCATTATGTGGTCACAAGAACGCACACATACCCCTATATCAAAGGGAAAAGCAAGGAGATGATGCATTCATACAGCTATCATGGTGTCCACATCAACAACAAATGATGAACACTATAGCGTCCCTATTCTGGGTTGAACATTCATCGCAAATAGCAGAATCAACTTTATTATTACACAAAGACAGATAAAGAGAGATAAAGAGACTTAATTTTGCAATTTTTTGGAATTCATAGGAACTCTTGGATCTCAGCTCCCAGGGTCAGCATTAAAAGGACAGAACATATAGAGACAAGACTGAAATAACTTATCATCCTACAATACTACGAACATCCTAAAATACTCCTAAAAAATAAGGCAATTGTATCGTTGGTGGATATGTCTTGACGATATGCAAATTGCCAAGGGTCCAGCGAGGCAGAGGGGATGGTAGCGTGGAGCATATGCAATCTCTCACCAGCCTCACAAAGTATTTGCTGGCTATTGGGGTGAGGGTGACAGTTATCCATGTAATCTTACTGCTTGGGGATGGGCACAGCTGTGGCAATTTTGAAGCCTGCAGGAACCACAGGTCTACAGATCTACTAGCTCATAACACATCAACAATGCACACAAAGTGAGCTTATAGATTGGCTATTTTCAGCGAAGCGATTTGGTGCACAGTCAAATACTATAGCTGACCCACGATGTACAGTATATAGCCCTAGGGGACCCCGGTCAAGTAAGTACAGTATATGGATTTGAGTGGTTGAGGCAATTTAGGGAAATTAATATAAAGAGAACCACACAAGATAGATCTCTGCATAAAGCAGTGTAATAGTTTGGTTCGTTTGGGAGTCAGGGTCAAGTCTACAGGGAGCTTGTCTAGGGAGAGCAGCAAGGAAGTAGCTGGTGAGTTCCTGACAAGGAGAGGAGATTACATAATGGCTATTTTGCCTAATTCAGTTGAAACCCTGCAGGCAGAAAACGAGAACCATAGTTTCCATCCGACTGACAAGAAATACATTACCACAAAAAGAGGAAAGCAAGTGAAGAATGGACTTAAATATGTACAGTACAGTACAGTACAGTACAGTACAGTACAGTACAGTACAGTACCATTGACTGTCTTGACAGTACAGTAGCTATGTTAAACATGAAGAAACAAATTTGAAACATAAAACACAAAAAACACGATGCTTAATATTCCTATTTTAATGAACTGTTGCTCTCCCACCTATATTCCACTGGCAAAACATTATTCACTTCTCTATTGTTCATTGGCTACGTTTAGGCTCATTAGCCATTAAATCACAGAATACATTGGCTTCTAAAGTGAGAAGACTTGACAGTCCATAATATTAGAAATATGTCCTCTTTCATGCTTTGTGTCCTCACCCTAAAATGACTGTATAATCTCTTGGAAGTGTTAATTTCAAACTCGTATAAATGAGAAATGTCAAAAAAATGCTGGCATAAACACTGAATTTCCCTGGCGGTCTGGACATTATTGTCTCCTAATCCAATCATCAAGGTATTTAACCTCTAATTTGACGCACATAAACACAGCTTGCCTATGATACATGAAACAACTAAACCTTTTTGGTTTTTCAGTGGTGTAAGAAATGTCCTCTCATAGATAATGGAGAGGGGAAATGTGTTTATTTGACTTTTCTTTTCTCTCAGCTTTACAGTCTGGGCTGGGGCTGGCATAATGATCACAACAGCATCATGCTTGTTTATGCATGAGTAGGTTACGTTATCCTCCCATTTACACATGGGCAGAAAGTTTCACATTAGAGCAACCAATTTTGCATTCATGCATGTAATGGTTGCAACTAAACATCACAAAATCTGTAGTAGTCAAAAAAGCCTGTTGTGAATTTTCATTATAAAAACGTGCCTGCCATAATTATTTTCAGAAATAACTGCCAAGCAGAGAGGCCTGTACCAGCGGCTACTTTCAAGCATGTGATATTGTGATCCTGAAGTTTCAAAGAAGAGTATGCATACTCAAGCTGCTGTTGAAAAACCAAATGAAACCCACATTTTAATTTGCGACCGTCAGGGAGCAGTTTACTATGAAAACCTCCACCGGCCGTCCGTCCGTCCGTCCGTCACACGTCACACGTCACACCTTTGCCCTGCTCATATCTCCGCATCAGTATGACATCACACCACATGTGTACACAAACCTTTGTGTACGTTGCTGTGGCAACAGTCTGTTGTTGCTGGTCTGTTAGTGTACGTTAGCAAACATGGTTTTACCCTAGCAACCAACTGTTTACCCTAGCAACCAACTGTTTACCATAGCAACCATGTTTTTTTACCCTAGCAACCAACTGTTTACCATAGCAACCAGATACGCAGAGCAGGGATCTCCATATATGGGCATAAACAGGTGACATCACACTGATGTCAGATACTCAGAGCAGGGATTTCTCCATAATATATGGGCATAAAAGGGATTCTGTTAGGGATCTCCATATATGGGCATACAATGGATTCTGTTAGGGATCTCCATATATGGGCATAAAAGGGATTCTGTTTGGGATCTCCATATATGGGCATAAAAGGGATTCTGTTAGGGATCTCCATATATGGGCATAAAAGGGATTCTGTTAGGGATCTCCATATATGGGCATAAAAGGGATTCTGTTAGCTGTTAGTGATCTCCATATATGGGCATAATAGGGATGCTGTTAGGGATCTCCATATATGGGCATAAAAGGGATTCTGTTAGGGATCTCCATATATGGGCATGAAAGGGATTCTGTTAGGGATCTCCATATATGGGCATAAAAGGGATTGTATCCCAGATGATGCCCTGTTAGGAGATCCACACTAACAGAATCCATATATGGTCCTACCGACAGCTGCTATAAGCCAACCCTGGCGATAAGGTCTGAGTCGAAGAAATGCTTCTTTCCTGGCAAGAATTGCCCCTTTATACTGTAGGGCTCGTTTGTGTATTGTATGACATCACGCCACATCATCGGCTGAGGACTGTGTGATGTCATCATATCTCCATATATGGAGACATAAGTTGCTCATGCCCAAATATGGGCTGGTGAGGTCAGACTTAGTGTGATGCGTAGGTTATCTCCATATATGGAGATTCAACTTCAATGAGTAACCATGGCAAACTGTCAACTGCCCGTATGTCTTGATAATTGGTAAAACAAACTTTTGGCCTATTTGTGGAGATAAGCGACCAACGGTCGCTTATCTCCCGATTAGGGAGTCTTACTGGTAGTCAATACTACCATTGAATATATTAATATTTCTATTAACTTTATAACCCTGAATAATCACCATCCAAAATGAAATGTCTCGCGTTTAAAACACTACTGCGCCGCATGTGCCGTGCGTCTACCACTGGAAACCCTAGTGCGCCTGCTTGGTGCTCAAGTCTTCGCAATTGAGCACCAAAATTCTGTCCATCCGTCCGTCCGTCCGTCACACCTCATATCACACTCCAGATCCCTGATGTCATCAATATTAAGCATTCTTGGTGATGTCACCCTCAACAAGTGCGACCTGATATAAATAACAGGGCACGCTCTGCTGGCGCACAAGAAGGCCATACATGGCCACGAGTGCACAAGGCGTGAGTTGGCACCTCGACAGAGTTCAGTCTAGTTTTGGTCAAAGCTGATTCCATGCCAAATGCTAATTTTGTATGTGTAAAACTGTAAATTGAACATTGTTCTTTCTCACATGAAATCCTATAACAGGAAGAAAGGAAGTAAAAATCAACTTCACTGAATTAAAGTGTGCTTCAGTGACCAGCGATTGGCAGCAAAGGGGAAACATAATGACAGCAATAATCCACATCGCTTCTGTTTCCATTTGGCATGGTACTTTTTTTCCCTCGCATACCGTAGCTTTATGCAGTTAGACTCTACCCACATGGCTGCAAACTTAATGATGGCTGTCTAAAACTAGTACCTCAAAGAAAAAATAACCTTGTGCCCTCAGGGATATTGAGGTACGTTGAATGATCAAAAGCTGTGACAGCTGCGGATCCTTTCTTTTTGCAGAATAAAAGTGTGTTTTGTAATACAATTAAGCTCTGAATTTACATTTTAGCTTTGCATTGATTAGATTGCATGGATCATTGCCTGTACAATCCATAGGTCAATACATCGAACCGACAAAATGCACTATATCAATTTTGTTCCATCATTTCAATGGAATGTGTGTGCACCTTACATTCCACACTTGGTCACGTCATTCACCTCTGTGAATAACCCCTCTGTTAACCTCAAGAAACACACCCATCCTCCCTTGCACTCTCTGCCTGCCCCTACAGCGCCCTCGCCCCTGTGGGCTTTCCAGATTCTGGTCCCCGGTCAAGCTGCGGACCATTCACCACCCACAGAGAGCATATATTATACCCAGTGAGTGCACTATACATGTACATTCGGCTTTACTCATCTTAGATTTGGACCTTGCACGAACGGCTTCGAATGTTATCAGCCCATTAAATGGCCGTTAATTGGCCCTGATCAGGACCGTGAAATGGAGCCAGTGTGGCCATATTCGACATACTGAGCGAAGTTACTATTCTGTCGCTAACTCGGACGGCGCTGAGTCGGCTCATGCGACCTTCGCAACGCTCGACACCTGACTTATTTGTTGCCTACTGCTCTATCCACTGTGTAAATAGATGGTATTGTGTCTTTGGACAGCAAAAGATAGCTTGCACATCCCGCCGTGAACTCCCCTTTGTTGTCAAAACTTTCATCTGAGAAATGCTTGTCACACAGCCGAGAGTTAATGAAAACCCCCTTTCGTCAAAATGAGTGAACTCCAGCCATTTTCTCTGAAGCCAGGGATAGGCTTCGTTGCGGGGAAAGGGGAAGATAGAGTTAAAATTGGCACAACGAAATACACAGCGTCTATGTTAAGGCATGTCTGATGTCTCTTGTCTGCTAGTGCTACTGCTGCTAATCTGAGTTCCCAGTAATGTTTCGCCAAGTTGTCTGCACTCTGCATGTCTTCCTGCTGCTCAGACTGAATGGGAGATGTGTCCAGTGCCTGGTCGGTTGAAGTTGGAATGCAGTCACAAGGGGCAGGGACCTACTGTATACATGATACTATATACAAATAAATAAATCAAATACATCAATAATCGAATCAATCAAATCAACCAGAGCTCTTGCTATTTGGATAAATACATATAAAATAACGCGAAGGGTGTATATTTTCTGCCTTTCTCTCTGGCCAGAGAGGCCGACATGAGAAGCCCTGTCGGCGGCAGTAACTTCATGATGATCGGTCAGACAGGCTCCGAGACCCAGAGCGATAAATGACAAAGCAAATTATTTTATTTCTATAAATGAACATAAACAAACTACTTGACATGAACAATGTTGCTATAAAGATTTCTCAGAATATGGACACTAGGGTTCAAGTGGTTAATGTAAAAAATATATATCACTCAAAGATTTGGAGGACCCCCTGTAGTAACTCTGAGCACCCCCTAGGGGTCGTGGACCCCCTGTTGAAGACCCCTGGCCTATACCATGGTGGACTACCGGCCAGAGTTTGATTCCGGAGGGAGGGAGGCTGATCACCACCGACTGAGGGTTCAGGGGTGACCAGAAGATCAGAGGAGGGTGCAAAGTTTATAGTGCACTCGAATTGAAGCGATTGATTAACCAAAATGTGTATATATAATGTGCACACAAATTACACAAACATTAGGGAACATATTATATATTGTTGTGAGTACAAAATAGCGCTTTGTGTACCATGAGAGATAACACAAAAAGCAATTATCTTCATGTATAATTATGGTCCATTTTACTATTCTCAACATCACTGCTGCGCTGCAAACATTTAGCATGCAAAGCCAACAGAAGTGTGCTTCATAATGTAATAAGAGTCTCTTGTTACTTTCTATATTGAATAATATATATTTTGTTGACTAAGACTAAGACTAAGATATTTAGCCGATTAAGACTAGACTAAGATTAAACAATTTCAGATGACTAAGGCAGGACTAAACATATTTTATTTAGTTATTCAAAAGACTAAGAGTATCGGAATTGCCGTAAAAATTAACACTGATACTGTGTAACATATTTTATTTTAAAAAATAAATACTTTTATCACATATATATTTTAGCTATCTTATATATTTGCTTTTATCTTTGTATATTTTTCACAACAATCATTACATATGAATGTGTTATTTTGGAGCAAGCCGGCACATCCTCAGGATGTTGCATCACCAACGAGAGCATCCTGATGTGCTGCCTGGGGAGAGTGTTTTGTGCAGGTCTTTCAGTCCGAGTGTATCAAAAAGTCAACTGGGTTAAGGCAGCGGAAGCTTGTGATTGGCTGTGTGGAGGTGACGAATGTCGAGGAGACGAAGATACACCTAAACCTAACCTTAACCCTAAACCTAATCTATTAAAACTAACGCTGGTGAATGCTAACCTGGTGAGTGTTAAACTCGTCGACCAACAGTGCTTAACCCAGTTGCTTTTTTGATACACTCGGACTGAAAGACCTGCAAAAAACACTCTCCCGAGCTGCCTGCCGTGGGAGCAGCACCACTCTGGACCGCAAAGCACAACAGACCGTGGACTGAACGTACGGCCCAGCGCAGAGTTGGAGGTGAGCTTAACTCTTTCCAGGACATAATTACACGAGATGTGGTGCAGTCAGTGTAGCCAAGGCTGAGCAGGTCATCAAGGACACTCAGCACCCCAGCCACGTTCTGTTCACGCCACACTGCTGGGGCCAGGCAAGTGATACTTATCAAAAGCCATTCATTCCACTTAACCATAGATGGGCAACTGGCGGCACGGGGGCCACATGCGCGGTAATGCGGCTTGCAGTTTAATATCGGAATGCTGATAATGTATTGATTTCAGCTGTCCCAAACATGCAAACATGACCAGCTTTTATGATTCAGTCTATATTAGTAGCTTAATAACTAGTATTGAAATTGTACCAATGTATTTGTATTTAAGTTCACAAAGTTAACATAAGTATAACTTTATACTTTTCAGGATTCCAATTCAAAAATAGCAGATTGCGACGAGTTTTTAGCTTGTAGATCGTCTATTTTTGCTACTTTTGTGTGACAGAATGATGAAGCGAGATGAAGAAAAAAGCTAAAATACGGAGATAAGAGGTTTCTGCCGGACAGTACGGTATATGCAACTCTGGAGTGAGTGTGGAAATATAGTGGCCCTTTCCATCATCAAAGCTGCCCACCCCAGACTATGGAACGGTTTCCACCTATCGACCATCAAAATGTTGATAAAGCACTCAGCCGTGCTGCCATGGCCAACACACAGACATTATCACTTTATGTATATATGACTATGACACTGTTGCTGTACTGGAACTATCACGATGCATAAACTTGTTGGATGTTGGATATCTAATACTATGTCTCTACTGGCAAAAGAGACAGTGATCTTTTTCTTTTTTTTTTACCATGCACCTTGTGAATATTTGACACTGTGTGCTGTTATCTGAAATTGTTTCCTGTCAGACGGTTTTTCTGACCATGTTGGGCTAGGAGGAAGGAATCTGGTCATGCCGGAGATAACCTCTATTCTGTCCATCTCGGCTTGCTGACTCGGACGGTGTGCCTGACGCACAATCCTGGTCTTATGGCTGGTTGCTAATGCTCGCTCTTCCGTGCCTCACAAGCCTAGAGGCCTCGCAATTGGCGCACCTGCCTTGCTTTCAGTAAATGTAAAAAGTCTTATTCTTTTTATTCAGTTGAGAGTGAATCAAAACGGGTGCTCGCCCTCCCTCCAACCCATCCAATCTAGCACTAACCACCTCTGAGAATTCTGATGGACTGCTTTCTAGTTAGTGTCAACGTGCTTACCGGTATTTGCTTTTTTGACTCATTCCCAGTCAGCTGGGAAAATGTGAACATTTCTTGCCCTTTGAAACATATTACCATGACATATTGAGCAATGTTTTAGTCCCCTTTTCATTTCTAAACCTTCTTTTTCCATCGCAGAGGGAGTGTACATGTTTTCATGTCTCAGAGGCTCTGCTGCTTGTCACATTTTGCAGGCTTCTTATACATGCATGGTCAAGCAGCAGCCAGACCTGGTCGTTTGTCTCATTAGCCGAGGAGAGGAGACAGAAAGAAGTATGAGTCCCCTGAAATACCTGGCCTTGCAGACACGGCGACACCTCCTCAGGGCAGGCAGAATGAAAGGCTATATCGAAAGCTGTGTCTAATTGATTCCCTGTATCAAGCACCAGCAGCGTGCTGAATGCTAGTGGAAGGTGTGTGTGTGTGTGCGTGCGTGCGTGCGTGCGTGTGCGTGTGTGGTTATATTTATATACTGTGTGTGTGGGTGTGGGTGTGTGTGTGTGGGTGTATATATATATATATATATATATATATATATAATTTTTTTTCAATCTGAAATGAACACTGTATGGTTGTAACATGCATGTTCTGTGTGTGTGTGTGTGTGTGTGTGTATGTGTGTGTGTGTGTGTGTGTGTGTGTGTGTGTGTGTGTGTGTGTGTGTGTGTGTGTGTGTGTGTGTGTGTGTGTGTGTGTGTGTGTGTGTGTGTGTGCGCGTGCGTGCGTGCATGTGTCTGTGTATATATATAATTTAATGAACACGGTATGTTTTAATCCCATGAGCCATATACAGTTATTCATTATTAGCTATTCCATAATTGTTTCCTTAGGCTTATATGAGGACACAATGTGACACGACTAACTCTTCTAGGCATACCCTTGAACATGACCAAAGTAGAATAAATTATTCCTGACAAGCACTCTCAATTTGACAAATATATGCTTTTGCATCGAGATTCAGCCTTGAAATCACCATATTATGTGAGAATCTGCTATATTTTAACATGTAGAATATTGCCTCCGGGTGTTTAGATTTCCACTTTAACCACATGAACCCTCGCAAACAAGAAGCAAAAATAGCTCACAAAAGCTCATAACACGTTGCAACATCCGGCAAAGAGATTTGGTGTCGAGGCAAAAAGGAGCTGACCAAGCATAGAGCCCTAGGGGACTGCAGTCAAAGTGGTCAAAAAAAGGTTTGTCAAATTACTGTTCTAAAAGTAAGTTTTACCAGCAAATGAACTCTTTCAAATAAACTAAAAGTATTTTGGGATCCCCACAAAATCAGTCTGGGCCCTTAGGAAATATGAATTAGGCAGTGGCGTCTAATCATGCCCACGGGTAATGCACAGTCAACAAAAGGCTGAATTCCCTGGAAAGATCCATAAGAACTTAAAAAAAAAGTCCAACAGTGCTGGTGAATCGAATGAAGGAAATAATACAATACAGCCAAGCTTTGTGCCCTAAATCAGCCATGTATCCCGTTGGCAAATGCACTTAGTTGGGTAGAGTTTGTATAGAAAAACAACGGTAGAACTCCATGGTATTTCAAAATAATTAATGTGCTTCTGCTAAAAGAAAATCTTTAGATGAGGAGGAAAAATAAAATGTTCCCATAAATCGCAGAGACTGGCGAGTGTGAACACTCTTCACAGCATTGATCTTTGTGAGTAATACCAATTAAAAATGACTGCTTTCTCTTCAACCTTAGCCTTTTCCCATTCTCCCTAACCACAGTAGTGCTGCGATACAAGGACCCCAGGAAAAAACGAATATAATATTATGGAAACATATATGCTACTAACAAAGGAGGGTCACAATGTATATCAATTATACTATATTTCAAATGAGTCTGCAAATATGGAACCCCTCAGCCGAATACTGTACGTTTGATCTTCCCAGGCACCTTCAAATGGGAATCTATCAACTTTGAAGTCCGAGTTGCAAGGTAAATCTGTGGGCACAGATGTAATAAATAAGATGCAGGGTTTTTCTTTGAAGGCTCTCCAAAATGTCTTTTTTATATCCACCCGACATTGGTTTAAAGGTAGCCTTCTTTCATGGCAAAACCTCGTGGCAAAAAGGCCATGGCTTCAACATTCATTATAGATGGCTTGTGCCAAGTAGTTTCATGAATAATATAGACAGTGAGTGCTTCAGGTAAAAATAAAATAAAAAAACTTTTCACTTGTGGACTGACTAACAATATACTAACACCTGTAGCAGGTTCTCCTCTTTTTAACAAGTAGGACAAAATATGTTCCTGAGCTTTACCCATCCAATTATTTTGTCCATATTTACCACCTGGCCTGGTAAGGCCGGCATGCCTTTTCATCAACTTGAGATACCTGCAATATTATAAGATCTGCAATGCCTGATTTCCCAACCTACATATGTTAATAGCAGATGGCCTATGCAGTACACCATTTGTCCTAACCTTATTTTAATTGCCTAAAATTAAATAATTGTAATGGTTACCCGGTACTTGGCATTCTGCTTGGAAGCAAATTTCAGTACCCAATCTACTACTATGGTACTGCAGGTTGGATTCGATGGTTGGAACCCCATTATTTCAGTGTCCCAATAGTCTGAAAAATGTTAGGTTAGTGTGAGATTAGAGTTTGGTTATAGGTTAGTTGTAATGTGCAGTCGGATTAAAGGCATGGCACCATATTATTTCATATCAACTCATCTATCAATGTAAGACACATTTTCTATAGCCTTCAGTGTGCCTGCAGCCCTGCACAGTATACAAAGACCTTGTGAGAGGTATGAGATAGTTCCCATTTATAATTCTAGCTGGTGGGGGGGGAGGGGGGGGGGGGGGTCATTTGGGGGGTCATTCAACTATGGCCACCCCAATACAACCATGGCATGTACAGTAACCTCTCAATTTACAGAATGTCTCTTGATTGATTGATTTTATTCATTTAATGCTAAGTAAGCATTTATTTTATTTATTTATTTTTTATGTAGTTTTTCCTTCTTGAAATATTCACAATGAGCTCTGTGGGAGGTTTACCGGTAGGCAGGCTTGTTCCCTATTGGGAGTCAACAGTTCTGGAATTGTAATGATAAGTGATGAAGTGCCCAAAAATGTAATCGCTCCTTGACTGTCTCCCACAGTGAGAGTCAATGGTAGAACTGACAAAGCTATTACCTCAGACAAATGTCTCTGACAAATTCACACCAGGGAGCAAAGAGAGATAATAACATCTTCTTTCTCTGTATACAGTATATCCTCCTTTGAAGCAAATTCCTTTTGTTTTTGTTTTTACGATTCAACATTTAACATGACATACTGTAGATACTGTACCTGGCATGTGATTATGGCTTAAAATCTTCCAAAAAATGTCAAACATGTTTTATAAACATTCAGACATTGTTAAAAATATTAGATTGCATTGTGAACCTGCAGATCGGTTATTTCTGCCGGGTCCACGTCAATATGCCGACGGGTCGGTATGCCGACAACCTAAACCTAACCTTAACCCTAACCCTAACCCCAGTAAAACTAACGCTGGTGAGTAGCCTGCCGACGGGGGTGAGTATAACTAACCTGCCGACGCTGGTGAGTAGCTAACCATATTGAGTTCTTCCCATTTGTGCCATCAAAAAGCTAAAAGATAGGCCATTCACCATGGATGAGTACCAGAGGGCCATGGCTACTATCAAGTGCAGCAAGAGCTGCAGGGAGGATGGAGTGACACCAGAGGTTCTGGAGTGTGAATGTGCCCATAGACGAGGTGCTGCTGGATTTGATCAACCAAGCGCACACGTTTGGCGAGCTGCCCAAAGCTGTGGCACACAACGATCATCGTTCGAGGACTAAAGTCAAACGACCTCACCAAGATGGACAACTACCGGCAGGCACGTGCACACATAGACATCAAAGGGGGCTTGAGCCCCTGCCCTTTTATCCATCTGTAAAAAGTGCCCTCTCCAGACCACAAATGCAGATTTTACTATGGTGAAAGAAATGCAAATGCCATACCTGAAGGCAGCATTCAAGAGTATTGCTTGGTCCAAACTCTCCTGAACTTGAATGCAGCATCTTATGTTGAAAGAATTGCCCTCTCTGTGTAGAAATCCATGCCGTACGCCACATCTCCAGTATTGACTTGATTATGCTTAGTTCAGTGTGGTATCAAGCACTGAAAATAGCCAACCTCCGAGCTTGGAGGTCTGCTATTTTCTATATTTTCACCAAAAGGCCCTTTTAGAACTGTCAGCCCCTGCCTACATTCAACATTCTCTGCACATCCCTGACTACGGGGGCACAAGTAGCCCAGACAGCTAACAGAATGATCCTCAACCGTCTGGGACCCATCTTAGACCCTCTACTGAGAAACTCACAGAGTGGCTTCCGCCCGGAACCAACAACAGGCGGGCACCTATGTACAGTAGATGCCCTGCGTCGCGACAACAACACTGTAGACAGTGTGGAGGGCAGCGATTCAGGAGTCCCGGGTCCATGGTGTTGGACTAGGCTAGACTAGACCGCACTCTTGCATCGCATCATCAAAATCGAGAAAGTGGGAAACTAAGTTACACTTGCTGTACAGTACTTGACTCATTACAATAGACAGGTCATCTCCGATAACAGCCTGTCTCAATAAGCTTGGGAGTGCTCGTTTTTGTAGAGACAAATGGGTTCGCGGTGCAACAGAGCACATGCAGAAAAACTCATTTTATGCATCACATCTCAATAATCACATTGTTGATGACTGCATAAGATCCAGTGGTTATCTATTTGGCTGCATGACCATGCCATGAAATCTTATCTGCTTTAGAGGGTTTCAGTCTGCTTTACATTAAAGAAAATGATCACATATTGTCGTCGTCGGGCAGAAACCTCGTATCTCCAAGTTTCAAATTTGTACATTCTTTCACAAAGTAAAGCCCTGCTGCTTCATCGTACAAGGCGGTCGCACAAAAGTAGTGAAAACAGCAGATCTACAAGCACACAACGCCTGTAATTTGTGCCTGTAATTTGTGCCTGTAGCCTAATTTGTTTTGTACAAGTCATAACACATTTTTAACTCACATCTTTGCTTCTGGGGAGGTCCCTGGAACAAAATATTTTGAGATGGGGGTTCACGGTTATATATATATATGTTACAGTCATTTTGGGTAACTCAGTGAGACTGTGGTAAGAGCGCTCGTTTTGTAGTTCACCACACACTAATCACCACCAGATGGCGACGCAGCCATTCAATAGTGAAGGCGCTGACATCACTCGTTTGCGACTCTCTTTCTTTATTTACTAGCCTAGCCTAGCCTAGCATAGCCTAGCCTAGCCTAGCCTAGCCTAGCCTAGCCTAGCCTAGCCTAGCTTAGCCATTAGCTCCATTGTAGTCACTTGGACAGGGCGTTTATCGTGGGCTTGCCCAGGCCTTACGGCCTGGGCATAAATATAACGATTGCATTCACCACGGCTTCGTAACTCGCGCGGCCGGCCCTGGCCCGCTCTTCGCAGCCACTCGCGCCTGCGGCGCTCGGGGGGCGAAGAGCAGGACCAATGTCCGCTGGCCTTCGCGCCGCTTGCAATGTCGTGGACAATCGAGTGGCTCCGCCTGGAGGACGTTGTTGTGGCGACCGCTTGTTCCGCCCCGTGCGGCACGGCAAGCGCTCCGTTTCTCTATCTCACCGTTTCTCTATCTAACCGTGACATATATATATATATATGTTACAGTCAGTTTGGGTAACTCAGTCAGATCGTGGTAAGAGCGCTTGTTTTGTCGTTCACCACACACCAATCACCACCAGATGGCGACAACAGCCATTCACTAGTGTAGGCGCTGACGTCACTCGTTTGCGACTCTCTTTCGTTTATTTACTAGCCTAGCTCGGCAGTGTTTAGCCATTAGCTTACTATGCCTTACTCTAACCCTAACCCTAACCTTAACCCTAACCTCCGTGGGGTGAGGCGCTATCATTCCTGCCGACGCTACGTTGTTGTGGCTAAAAGCGACCACTTGTTTCGCCCCGCGCCGCACGACGAGCGCTCCGTTTCTCGATCTGACTGTTTCTCTATCTAACCGTGACATATATATATATATATAACTTTGAGCACCACAGATAAAGAAACATAGGTTTTTCAGAAAACCATTAGGATTTAGAAGACATTTTTAGGAAAGTCTTAATGGGTCAAAGACACTAAAATAATGATACAGTAAATGCTTTCATTTCTTCTCACCTTGAACTTGTATGGAACGCTGCTGGCGTTCTGAGGAGAATAGACCATTATCACTCCTATTTTAACATATCTAAACGGTGACCGTGCCTTTGCTGTCTCCTTAATTGACTCTCGAACAACCTACCAGTGTCTTAGGGACTCAGGTTTGCTGAATCAGTGTGTTCTGTTAAATCACGCTTTATAGGGAAATAGAAAGGCCTTTTTTTATTTTGATTAATATACATTTTTAGTGTATTTTTATTCAGGTTCATGTAAAGCAATTTGTAATCTTGTTTTGTACAGAATAGATATGCACATCACTTGATTGCTGGGTTGGAAAATAAATAACAAAGAATAAACCTACACACTCATCTGCTCCAATGTAACTTAATGACAGCATTTCGAGCCATGGCTCTCCATCGTGTCTCGATATGCATGTATCCCACCCACATACATAGACACCCAAAGGTCACGTTATTAATTAATAGGTGGAACAACACAATAGGGTAATAGAACAGTGAAGTCATGACGTGACTCGCTCATCCACCGGTTCCATGGAAGTAATTATCTAGGGAGAGTCATCTTAAAATCGTCTCATATAAGCATTGTGGTCCAAAAATAAATAAACGGAAGTGGCTCTGTATAGTTTATGATAGTCAAGGTTCAGGGTTTAAAAATCTGGGAGTGGTGTTAGCTGGAGTATTGGTTGAGTTTCACATGACAGTTAGCACGCTGCAGAATATAGTCACGAGCGAGCCCACACTGTTTTGTAGGAACAGTATTTCTAGTTATTATTATTACACTTATTATTATTATTATTATTATTACCCGTAGTAGTAGTAGTAGTAGTAGTGGTAGTAGAAGTATAATATGAAGTGAAGTGATATTGACAATTAAAATGCCCCTAAATCGATCACATAGCGAGGTTGCAATTAACTGTGGCATAACAAGCTTTAATCTCTCAGTATGCAGCCTGATTTTGTCAACAATAGCCGGCCTCTGTCTTGGTGGTGTTGGTTTCTAGACAGCATACTCTGGAAGGCGGAGGCCATGGACACCTTTCACCACTCCACAGCAGATGATTGATTCTCCATTCCCACTGAGTGCAGCTGGCGCTGCTCCACATTTGGAATATGGCCTTGTCAATTGGAACACATCACTCCTGTGCTGTGTAACCTGAAATGAGTGAAGGGCCATTGGAGCAAAAAAAAGGATCTACACGTTAAATGAAAAGTAAAGATGACAATAACCTTGAGGCTGCTCCGCATAGTAAGATGAAGCATCTAGCCCATGGTAATCTTCTTTTATCTAAAAGAGACTGTGTGAAAACTTCACGTAACATGGAGAGTTATATAGGCCACTACAACTCTTCCTTTGTAATGTCTAAATACTGAATCTGATATCATTATTTTATTTTATTAATAACATTTCTACACATACTTTTATTAAAGCCTCCTCAGCTAAATTCTGAACAACTGCATTAGATCCCCAACAACATAATACTATGTATCTCCAAGGTTTTAGGATTGACTACTGCACAAAAGGAGTGTTTGGTCTAACCTTTTCAAATCCTGTATCTCTGAATCTCCTATTTGATGGTAGCAATTGTATTCCGTGTTCAGAATACAAATTGTTAACATCAAATTGTGTTTTAAATGAAAGAAAGAAAGAGAGCATTTCTTGTTCTGTTTTACAAGACATAGGCTACAACTTACAGTAGTTTTTCTAGTGTTTTGAAGCACACTGAAGTGTTCATTCACATTTTCATATTTACTGTACATGTATGAGATGTACAAATAAGTTGAAATGACTACTATACAGTAGGTAGAATCAAGAAGGTTTTATTCTTCTCTAACTTATACAAGTACAAGCAGCAAACTGTGGAGATACAATGTCTAATCAATAGCAGCGGTGTTCAATCAAATGTGCAAAGAGTCGAACATACATATACTGTATACGGTAGGTCTATTGTTTGGGGGGGGATTTTTGTAACCCATTTTTTTCACCCGGTGTCAATTGTCTAATGTAATCCTGGGCACTACACTCCCTCTGCCAACCTGGGGAGAACAACGGACTGACACCTCTTGTTTCCTACGTATGCATGAGGTGCCCAAGCCGCTTCTTTTCACCTTACGGGGGAGTTTCCCCAGCTGGACGTAGCACATGGAAGGAACACGTTGTTCCAACCAGTTCCTTTCCCCTCCATCAGGAGGCAGTATAGAGACCAGGATTACTGCATGTTTTTTTTTTTCAAGACACAGGGAGAACATGCAATCTCCAGACAGAAAGGCCCTTTTGTCAACCTCACATAGGGTATGGGCACTGATGACGCAGAGGAGAGTGTCCCCAGCGGGACTCGAACCCATTGATCGTGATCTATATTGTAAATCTGTTAAAATTGCCTTTTTTATGAATTATACACCTATGTCAATGTCAAGTTGAGGTCAAATAACTGTGCCATACCTTACAGTTTGTTTCATTTTATATCTGTACCGGACAGATTTTTGAATGCTTACATTTTTATTATAGATACAAAATAGTTGTTGCCAGCTCTGCACTTGATAATGTACTGTATGACATTACTTTGGACAGCCATAAATAAAGGGTTTGAAGAGTACATAACCAGCAAGTATAATTAATCATATGGACCTAAAACACAAACTAGGATTCTAGCTAAACACAATAGAAGTGGAATGTGCTTTCCAAATAGTACGTCTCAGGGGAGAGAAGTTGTTCACCTTGCCAGATGTTGCAACACATATTAGTGGACATCCAAAAGACATAAATGTTCATAAAATGAAAACACCATAGGCACCATCAATGCTGAATGCTGTCAGCCCAATGACTTGTGCGTCCAACACCTTTTATCATAGCAACACTATGGCCCAGGTTTCCAGCAGAACTAAAAACTCACACCAATATTTAGATGGACAGTACCTGTCACATCTTTGCCTTCGCTCTTTGACAGATATGTCCCCACGCACCCACTCGTTATTAAAAGCCCATGTCAACCAATTGCAAGGACGTATGCAAATGACTAGTGCAACCAGGAGAGGAGAGGTTTGGTGCTGGCAGTGCATGCTGGCATTGGCAGAGGCTGCAGACTGAGACAGACACACGCCATAGAACATTTTGTCTCTGAGAGGCAAAGCTGCAGGCATCAGGACTGAGATTTGGTAGCTTTTTAGTGACTAACGAGATTCTGACATGTTGGCAGCATACTGATCAGGGTGAAACGAAGAGCTATGAGCTGTCACAGTTCAAACTGGGCCACGTTGAAAGAAGAGGCAGGAAAGCAGTCAGGCTGACACCTCCAAGAACCACAGACCTAGTGTTAATGGTACATTTAAGCCTAATACTATGCTGTCAAATTATCCAAGGAGACGTGTTCTTCTCAATGTACTGCATGTCTAGCTGAAAGCGTATTCAAAAATGAATAATTAATCTGATTTCAATTAAATCCATCACTTTACAAACATAATTATAGCAAAATAGTAGGTGTCTTTTTTATGATTAGATGCTATGTTACACATGTGTCAGATCTAATTATACCAACAATAAGTTAAAGATTGAACCTTCCCTCTCCCACATTACACATCAACCGTTTCATATGTTTTTTCTCTCCTCTGTCAGACTCCATGGAGCTCAGAATGGATTTATTTTGGCCTCCCTTCCCTTATCACCATTTACGGAGCCCCTACCATTATACCATTATGCGGTGACAAAAAGCCTTGAATGCATAACCACCACACTCATTTGCATCTCATTTTATTTCCATTCAGTAAATCGTGATGACTCAACATTTTCTTTTCATAATTGAATTTTGTCGTGCAAGAAAAAGGTGCACTGAGACGGTGAGCCAGTTTGGGATGTGCATGTGCGGATGAGGAGGAATGCTGTTTTTATAATAGTGTAGCATCTTGGTCAAACTCACCATCATCCCAGTTTTTCACCCCATTAACTCCATCACTAAATCTATACACTGTATTATTATATGTACAGAGGCTACTGTACGTTCAAAAAAATGCACTGGGAGCAGGTCGGTTTGGGGAGAAAAAAATAACCCTAAAGACATGCAGGCCCTTGAGTAGATGCAATAGACTGCCAGGTGATCATTTATCACAATTGCAGAATGTATTCACAAAGTGAATAGGCTATAGCATTTATCAACACTGGAAATGGAATGATAGTCCTGCTGGGATTTCCTGCCAGCGATGGCCGTCAGGTGTCGGGACGCAGCCATTCTGCGAAGCATTCAAGGTCACATGGTCTGCCACACTGAGTTGTGTCCTTGTTTGTTCCTTCAGCAGCAAGGTCACACATGGTGACAGTTCAGTGAGCAGTGGAACTTTAGGTTATGCTGAATTAATTTTCTGGCTATACGGCTTGTTGTGAGGTATACCCGAGTGAGCCAATATAGGCGAGTGACTGCATGCACGGAGCAGCTGAAGGCGTCGTACACAGTCCCAGTTGGTGTGGTGGACGGAATAGGTTCAAGTAAATAGATGAGGTGGGAATATATAATGCTAAAAAATGTTGCACCAAGCGAAAATCAAACTGACCTGTCTCCCGTGCAGCAAACAGATGCATGACCTACCGTGCCAATAGAGCTAAGTACTACACTTTCAAATTCCCCATCTACATCTACGTCTTCCTCTAGGTCTTAAGTTTCGTTAGGTCCCCCCCCCCCCCTGGTAGTTTCCCTTGATAACTTCTGCCACTACTATACTGGTGCACACTATCTGTATTATGAACTGGCACGTGGGGCATATAAGCACATTTAGGACCTTAAATATGTACTTTTTTTGTGCTTTGGTAGACTTTAATTAAGATATCTTCTCTTCCAACCGACATTTTGAAATGTCTGTTGTTTGTTTGTTTTTAATTTTATTTAATTCAATCTGTTCTAACAAAAATCTGTTCTAGAAAGGCTTATCAGAACTATATCATACTAGTTATCCACATTAATTTACATCCCAAAGACTATTGCGTTGCTTCTTAAATCACAATTTACTGGGTAGTTATAGAACCAATCGCACTTGATGCATACATGTACAGTATATTCTGACTTTTGTTTGCCGAGGGCCTTCCTTATACAGTAAGACAATAAACTTTGGACCAGGGTTACATTTTTGGGTTACAAGGTTACATCATTGGTCATTGTTAATGTGTGTCAGACAGACCTGTGTGCAGCTCAGTCTAAGTACCACACATTCCTAAAGTCATTTCCTTGACAATGTAACACACTGCTGCTGGAGTGACAGACAGGCCACTCTCTAAAAATCTCCTGCTTGTGCCTGGGGATGGAAAATGTGCTAAACACAGTGAAAACCAATCTAGTTTTTCATAATCATGCCCAGGATTTTCTTTCCGTCTCCAAATGCAGAAATGACATTAAGCCCCTATAGCAGCGGGATTGCCCCATGGTTAGGCTTGCACCCTATCAGACCAGAGACGTTTTGGGAGACCACTCAGCCTTTACTATCAAGCAGTACCCCCTGCCTGAAAGCTCATGAACAGATAACTGTGACAGAAAGTACATTTAAATTCAAACACAGACACATATTCATATTCACATCATACCGTATGTGCATGCATACAGTACACACGCGCGCATGTGCATAATTATGCACGCACGCACGCACGCACGCACGCACGCACGCACGCACGCACGCACGCACGCACGCACGCACGCACGCACACCCAGGGAGACAGACACATACAAACACACACACATACACACACACACACACACGCACGCACGCACGCACGCACGCACGCACGCACGCACGCACGCACGCACACACACACACACACACACACACACACACACACACACACACGCAGACTGTCAAGTAATGGATTCAAACTCAATTTAAATGCTCTAATAGTTAAATACAATGCAAGGATTCAGAAGCAAAGAGCTTAGCTGAAGCAAAGCCGTTGCCTTCAGAATAACATAGGCCACTGTCGAAGGATGGTTGCGAAAGCATGGCCCAAACAAGATTTTTACAATGAATTCAATGCTGACATTTCACTCAAATCTAATTTTGTGGATTTAATCTGCTGTCCCTCATTACATTTTGTTTTGTTGCTAGACTGCCGTCTTCTGTCTCTAGTCAACTGTAGCTTGCTTTACTAGAATGATATGTCCTGGCTCTCATAGCCCTGTGAGAATATAATTGTAAACCGGAAGACAAATGATGTAGCACTGACACATACTGTACATGAGTGTGCGTGCATTTGTGCATGCGTGCTTGCGTGAGTGACAGATAGGTGCATTTTGTGTATGCTTATTATTATGGATAGTTGTCAGTTTATTATAATGTCCTTATCTTGGTATCCCTTTATCAAATCAAACTGAACTTAACCTAATAGTTGCATTGATGTATTGATCATGACGTATAGATGTTGTAGTTTTGAATATTCATTCATATGCATTGCTAATATACAGTAAATTCATGCATACAAAAATTAGTGATAGACTTTAAATGTACACTGTAATTATTTCTATTGATAGAATATACATACATTAAAGGTGTATTCAGTGATAATGAAAGTGGCCGGGGGTCATCTTGTTCCTTACTGGCCTTACAGCGTGGAAACGTTTCGTTTTTTATAGATTTTTACACCATTATAATGTTCTCGTTTTGATCATTAGACCCAATCACTGAATATCGGTAGGCCTACGTCTCCAGCTTCAGGATATGTATGATACTGATTTACTACGAGACTGTGGCATTTTATGAGTTCAGTAGTTTACAATCTAGGCATTTAGCAGACATTCTTAATTCAGAGCGACTGTGGTTCTCAAAACTTTTATTTTGACCATCATAACTAAACATCATAACATAACTACGGCCATACTCTACCCTGATTGGTCGAGGACTGGCTGGCTACCTCTGAAACCCGAATCTAGCTATGCTCGCAACACGGGCCATGGTGGAAGTCCTTATATGGTCAGCACACATTCTAGTGAGGAGAATGAATGGAAAATGTACCAATTATATTTTTATTTGAATGAAATACAATCACTGAATATACCTTTAACTCAGTCAGACCAAGTGCAACTCCAATTATTTTGAGGGCCTTCCTCTGAATACTGTCAAGTAGACCAAGATGTGTAGGTGGTATTGTTGATAGGTATGTTGATATTAATTGAAGGGGATAGATAGTGTCATTGCTAGAGAATTGGCACAGTTAGAACAACCGGATGCACACTATGGTACGAGTATGTTCTTATAGCAGTGTTTACCCAGGGGGCAAACCAGCCTTTTTTTAGGAAACCTGCATTTGCCCCGACATACAAAGTTGTCCACCAGAAATATTATCTATGACCCAGTAGGATCACAACCTATATGGACAACCCGGCCAATTTGTACAACAAAGTCCAATATGGCCGCCTTTAAGTCCAATATGGCCATGAATAGGGCAAAATTTTAAACTGAGGGATATTTCCACGAAACTTCACAGGTTGATCAATGGTATACATATGAACATTTTTTGTATTGCAAGTTTCCATGAAATCCAATATGGCCGCCACAATATGGCCGCCATAATGTAAGGACCCAGAAAATAGGTTTTGCCTCTAACTTCTGAACCAGATGAGCTAAACGCAAACTTGGTGTCTATTTCATGGTGTCTGACCATGGGAGACTCAATGGAATAGCTAATTTTATTATTGGGTGTGTCTGGACCTTTATTGTGCATATTTGCAAGATGGTGGACTCCCAAAATAGAGCTTTAACATAATTTCTACCATGATTGTTGACTGCTTTTGCAAATACAAGCAATATGAATCCATTTGCTAAGATTTATGGCACAGAAGGGACTTATACCTGTATTATTCTTGAGTTTGCATGTTGTCAAAATGGCTGTAAACGAGATATTATATTTAGATAGATAGATGGATACCTTTATTATCCCAAGGGGGAAATTTAGTTGTCCAGTAGTAGCACAGCAGTATACAGTTATTTACAAAGTTACAGAGACGTAAGAAAGATAGATAAGAGGGAAAAAAACAAAGACAAGAGCAGTACAGTACCAATAAGGAGAAGGTGCATCAATAGAGGGGGCGAATAATATATAAGAATATATACATAAAGTGTCTTGCAAAAGAGACCATAGCAGTCAATGCTAGTTAGTGCAAACAAGTATCTCACTGTCAATGTTAAACAAAGCAAAAAATATTTCCTGTCCGATTCTACTGTATGTAGTTGTAGCAATGACTTCAGATAAAAATCAGAGACCAAAACAATGTATCTTAGAATTTTCTTTTTTTTTAATTAAAAAATAAATAAAAAAAGAGAGAGATTATCTCAATGAAATGAATGCAACTGCCTTTTTGGGTCTTTCACACATAGACATGCACATGCTTTCCAACAACTTCAGCTTCAGGGAAATTATAATGAACACATGATTAAAACAGGCTGCATTATAATGCAAATAATTGCTAGTCACTATCACTGTCATGTGTACCTATCCTGCTGCATCTTGTCTCCAGTCCTTGGCAACGACACCCCAAGTAGCATGCAATTCCCTTCTTCGCACATGAACAGTTTTTCTGGCAGCCTTTGATACAGCTACATGATATTGCCTTGTCCATTGATATAGGCCAGGCTGGCTCTGTAGATGGACAGGGGACTGCCTTCCCATCACTGAGAGACCATCCATATTCAGTGAAGCAAGGGATGTCTGGCTTCGCGATGTGTGCAGTTTTATGTATTATGGCTGCTAGAGCCGCTCTTTTCAGGTGCAGGCCAAAGGCATTTTCTGTAGGTGGCAGCAGCTTCAACAGGGTTGATCGGTTATTTAGGAACTTGTACACTGAGCTTTGCCAGGTCAAAGTCTTCCGAATGGTCAGCTTTTGATGCATACAGCTATTGTGAGGTCTCTAGCCTGATTCTTGACATCCTCTGAGAGGGAATAAGAGGAATTATCACCAAACACCTGAAGTGCAGGGAGATCTAGACCCATGCTGGTCTTGAACCATGCCTTCTTTCCAGTGAAAAAGGGATAGCTGGTGGTATCTCTGCCACTCAGGCTGTGAATAAAGGGCAGGGCAGTGGACCCAGTCTTAAGACAGCTGAGCAGGAACACAGGTATGTCCATTCAAAACCTGCAAAAGAATATGAAGTCTCTGCACAATATACAGCTCCTGATCCTCAAGAGTTTTTTGCTGTCTCTGAAAACAAAGCAAACCTTCTAAGATTCCTCTGTGAAGAATGGTGTCAAAATGAGACACTTAAGTCTGCTCTTGGTACAACCCATCTTTACCTGAGTGGAGGATTTAAAGAAGAGACAAGGAGTGTGGTGATCAAGGAGGGGTGTGTTGTTGATGTCCCTGCACTAGAGTCAACACAACAGGAGGCCGACACAAGGGTAATTCTACACACCATCTACAGTGTCCAGGCTCACAAAGTTGACAGAGTTGTCATCCATGCTAATGACACAGACATCATCATCATGTGCCTATATCATGCTGCCACCCACCTCCTAGACCTTCCAGAGCTGTGGGTGAGAACAGAGCAGGATGCATATCTTCCTTCCTATCCATCACATGGTCTCAGCCCTTGGACTCGCACAGTGTCGTGCCCTGCCCTTTATTCACAGCCTGAGTGGCAGAGATACCACCAGCTATCCCTTTTTCACTGGAAAGAAGGCATGGTTCAAGACCAGCATGGGTCTAGATCTCCCTGCACTTCAGGAGTTTGGTGAAAATTCCTCTTATTCCCTCTCAGAGGATGTCAAGAATCAGGCTAGAGACCTCACAATAGCTGTATATGCATCAAAAGCTGACCATTCGGAGGACTTTGACCTGGCAAAGCTGAGAGTGTACAAGTTCCTAAATAATCGATCAACCTTGTTGAAGCTGCTGCCACCTACAGAAAATGCCTTTGGCCTGCACCTGAAAAGAGCTGCTCTAGCAGCCATAATAGATAAAACCGCACACATCGCGAAGCCTGACATCCCTTGCTTCACTGAATATGGATGGTCTCTCAGTGATGGGAAGGCAGTCCCCTGTCCATCTACAGAGCCAGCCTGGCCTATATCAATGGACAAGGCAATATCATGTAGCTGTATCAAAGGCTGCCAGAAAAACTGTTCATGTGCGAAGAAGGGAATTGCATGCTACTTGGGGTGTCGTTGCCAAGGACTGGAGACAAGATGCAGCAGGATAGGTACACATGACAGTGATAGTGAATAGCAATAATTTGCATTATAATGCAGCCTGTTTTAATCATGTGTTCATTATAATTTCCCTTAAGCTGAAGTTGTTGGAAAGCATGTGCATGTCTATGTGTGAAAGACCCAAAAAGGCAGTTCTTTTTTTTTTTATTAAAAAATAATTTCTAAGATACATTGTTTTGGTCTCTGATTTTATCTGAAGTCATTGCTACAACTACATACAGTAGAATTGTACAGGAAATATAATATCTTGTTTACAGCCATTTTGACAACATGCAAACTCAAGAATAATATAGGTATAAGTCCCTTCTGTGCCATAAATCTTAGCAAATGGATTCATATTGCTTGTATTTGCAAAAGCAGTCAACAATCATGGTAGAAATTGTGTTAAAGCTCTATTTCGGGAGTCCACCATCTTGTAAATATGCACAATAAAGGTCCAGACACACCCAATAATAAAATTAGCTATTCCATTGAGTCTCCCATGGTCAGACACCATGAAATAGACACCAAGTTTGCGTTTCTAGCTCATCTGGTTCAGAAGTTAGAGGCATGGGTCCTTACATTATGGCGGCCATATTGTGGCGGCCATATTGGATTTCATGGAAACTTGCAATACAAAAAATGTTCATATGTATACCATTGATCAACCTGTGAAGTTTTGTGGAAATATCCCTCAGTTTAAAATTTTGCCCTATTCACGGCCATATTGGACTTAAAGGCGGCCATATTGGACTTTGTTGTACAAATTGACCGGGTTGTCCATATAGGTTGTGATCCTACTGGGTCATAGATAATATTTCTGGTGGACAACTTTGTATGTCGGGGCAAATGCAGCACACTTTCCTTTGCCCCCTGGGTAGTTGGCAAGTTATTTTAAATTAATAACAGTGTTAGTTAGTTAGTTAGTTTACTAGTTTCTGCATTATACAAGTAACTACTAGTCATTCTGTGTTCCTTGTCTATTTTTGTGTGTGCACAAAACGACAACTCTCAACTTTCATCTCTTACTATTAGGGATGCCCCGATCAGGTTTTTTTTGCTCCCGATCCGATACCGATCAAATATTATTGCTTCCGATTCGATCCCGATCTTTCCCGATCCGATCTTTTGGCAAGGCATTAAGAAGAAAAAAAAATTCTATTCATTCTATCACTTGGTTCTCAACCTTTTCAGGCCGTGACCCCCAAAATAATCATATTTTAACTGGGGACCCCCGACCCTGAAGAGTTGAGGAAGTATATTTTGTATAACACGGTTCTATTGTGAAAATAGCAGATCTACATGCTCACAACGCCTCGCAACGCGAGGAGTTGTGAGCATGTAGATCGGCTATTTTCACAATTTCTGGCTTTAATATTTGACAATTTGGCCAATGTTTAATTTGTCATTTTAGAGGTATTAAAAAGTCCTTAATTTTTCACTTTCGAAATGTGCAGATACCCTCTATACACTTAAACTTTATGTTGATTTGTTTACTGTTGAGAGAGAAAACAATGTTGCACATTAAGTTAATCATCTGGGGACCCCCCCAAAATAATTTGAGGACCCCCCTGGGGGTCCCGACCCACAGGTTGAGAACCACTGAGCTAGTTGACAGTGCAGAGAGACATAATTGCCTTCCTTTGATCCATTAGCAAGGGGCCAATTACTACTTATTGGCATCAGCTGCCAGCTGTACACAGAGTCTGACACAATCACCTTCCATCTGCAGTGCTCTGTCTGTCTCATTTCTCCAAAAGCCCTTGAATATGATTGAAAATGATTAAGGATTACTGTGATTATGGTAAGCTTACATTTCATGTCGCATTCACCTTACCTGTAACTTTCAGTACTCCCAGAAAATATTTTTTTGAAAAAAAAAAAAAAACTTTTTTTTTTTTTTTCGATTTTTTTCCCCCCGATCTCCGATCTTATAAAAACGGCCATATCGGCATCCGATCACGTGATCGGGATCGGGCAACACTAATTACTATTGTAGCTTACTTATGATGAAAAGTAGTAGATAGGAATAATGTCTTCAACAACATACCGGTACCTTGAAATCAGTCATTCTTTAGCAAACAACTCACAACATCATTAACAATGCACCTACAATACACACGCACGTGTGTTCCTTCTTGACCAAGAACGTACCATGCTAAATCCAGCGCAGGCAGTCTGGCTAAAAACATGGTTTAAAAGGTTGTTTCAACCCATCGATTAATCTCATCTGACGCTCAGAACTACAGATATCTGTACTGGGACACTATACCGTTAAATGTTTTATACAATACAGAAAAAGGTAAGAATTGAAGAGCCAATCGGGACCCCCCTTCAGGCTAGTGGATAAGACATTTGGCTTTAGGGTCCCTAGAGTCCCTAGGTGAGGTGCAATGAAGAGCCAATCGTCCCCTCAGCCATATCTGAACAGCAACATGGTGACGGGACGGAGTCCCAGCACGCATGCAGCTGCAGTGAGCGATGGGGGAGGTCACAGAAGATGGGACTACTGTGAGACTGAGAGTAGATGTCGGATCATAATAAACCTTTAATCCACTGAAGTCGTCAGCTATTTTGAGAGAAAGTAACGAGTAACATGCCCATTTCAATGTCAACTAGAAAGCAGATTAAATTAGATCTAACCAGATGGATGGAGCTCCATTTTTGATGTGTAAGAAATGGTCTTATTTCTCACCGATTGTTAACAACCCTAATTTTATTCCTTCGTGTACTGATCCTGGATCTAAGGAATGGCCTACCGAATTCCTACGAATTCGGGTGATAAATGAAATCTAGGGATGTCCGATATTATTGGCCGGACGATATTAGCATAAAAAAATGTATCGGAAAATGTTTAAGATTTTCTATACCCCTAACTACTGTATGGTAGTTAGGGGTGTGCCAAAAACAAATTTATTTTTTATTGATGTGAAATAAGTTACAATGAGTTTCAAAAATGAAATAAATGGATCCTTGAGGGCATTCCAGGGGGTCCCCAGCTAAATGTTAGATAGTTAGGAACCAAAATGGACACTTAGGGTCTGTAACTCTAGAGTGTACAAATGGAACCAAATGGACCCTTATGGGTCTGTAACTCTAGAGTGTACAAATGGAACCAAATGGACCCTTACAGGTCTGTAACTCTTAGTGTACAAATGGAACCAAATGGACCCATTCCATTTGTACACGCTTAATATGATTTTATAATATAAATTGGGGTCCCAGCGATATATAAATGCCATTAAACGGGGGTCAGTAGCCTAATGCATTTCAAACTGTGAGTCCTTGAAATTCAAATGGTTGAGAATCACTGCTAGATAGCTAGATATTATATTAGCATATATCGGTATCGGTATCGGTATCGGAAATTAAGAGTTGGATATTATGGGTTATCTGTAAAAAAGTCAATATCGGACATCCCTAATGAAATCTTTTGAACAACTTCACGCAGAGCTACCCAGGATAATCTTTTTTTTAGATTTCTTCAAATTTTAAGTTTTTTTTTTATTCTATACCCCAATATAAAGAAGGAGAAGGACCAGAGCAAATTGAGAAGCTCGTCCAACAGGTCTGCCTGCTGAAAAAGAAAAAGAAAATAGTATATAAAAAATATATTTCCTTAAGGACCAACAAAAAATGATGTTAAACAGTAAAAAGATGGGGCGCCCGCTGACCTACCTGTCCGGGCGCATGCCACGTAGGCTCTGGTGCCTGGCATCGTGTCGCTGGTTCGGGTCCCGATCCCTACGGCGTTTGCCAGACAGTCCAGAAAAAGAAACCAAGAAAGGAAAAAAGCTCATTAATAGTAGCTTTAAGTAAATTGGACTACTTTTGAGGGATTCATGGCTGAACAACTATTCTGACCTTTTCCGTGACACCCGAAATGTAATCAGGCAATCTAGGGACCATTTAAAGTTTGCAAACAACCAGACAAACAT
Source organism: Nannobrachium achirus (assembly GCF_963921795.1). Lineage (NCBI taxonomy): Eukaryota > Metazoa > Chordata > Actinopteri > Myctophiformes > Myctophidae > Nannobrachium > Nannobrachium achirus. Next base: position 50,873,552 of record NC_137816.1, read on the forward strand.
CGAGACAGACAGACAGACAGATCCAAAACAACTCTCTCTCCAAAGGGCCAAGATAATAAATCACGGGGGCAGTTGTTGTTACCTGAGGTTATCCAAACCATTTGTTTTGGTGCTAAAAGTAATATTTTGAGACCTAGCTGTTCCACCATGAAATGAAATGGAGGGAAATAAAAACCCCATTCCCCATTTCACACTCACAGAATTCAGGAGCAACTGATGAAGATGATTGACAATGTTCGGATGTATATCATGGCCAATTATACAACCCAAGGTTCTTGCAAGTTCACTTTAAATACATTAAATTCAACGTGTATTTATAGCACACCAAGAAATACAATATTGTGCTACAGTAGCCAGATGACAAACTCAGAATAGCACTGGGGGAAAAAATGACACTTCAACTGACCCTCGGCAGAAGCTATTGCAGGACTTTTCACATTCTATGTGTGCTGTCAGGCTTGCTGAGGCAACAATTTCTCATGAACACACCAGTCCTTACCTGTGAACATGAGACTCTTTCACGTTTGGATAGTATGTATTGGAGCTTATAGACAGGACAGGATTGGACAACTTCATTGCGATAAATTATGAAATTCCGTATTGCTACTAACAGCAGGGAACCACTTGGTCACATACTGAACATTATGGGAATATTATTTTCATGAGTAACATGGTTAGACGTTTGATTTTCATATTGAATTAACAAGAGTGGATGACAAAAACAGACCATACACCATAGTCCTAACAGTAAACAGCAGTACTTTTCCAGTAAATCCAGTAAACAGTAGCAGATGTACCCAGCAGGAAACCTTTACTGTCAGACACTGTAACAAACAGGCCGTTGAAATACCAGCTGCAAGTGTCTCTCTCTCTCTCTCTCCCTCTCCCTCTCTCTCTCTCTCGCTCTCGCTCTCTCCAAAACTGTGGCTAGAAATCAGAAGTGTTAAATATTCCCATGTTCAAATTCTGAACTGTAATTATAACTACTTGCGCAAAGTAAAATTGGGCCTTTTAAAGAAGTATCCATGAAAATCCATCTTTATCTACAGTATATGTGAACATTATATGAACATTATCCCATGTTTCAAGGTTAGAGCTGATGTCCTTATACATTTTTTTATGATTATTATTCAGCTTATACTTGATTCAATATTTAGATATTTGATGTAAATGTTATCAGGCCCACCCCATCCAGGGCCTCGCCCCATACACACCCATTGTAACTTCAAACTCCTACCTCACTACCCTCCTAATACGTATGCTGGCCGTGATTTTTCGTAACTTTTTTCATTTATTTTTAATAATTCATTGAGAAAATGGGGAAAAAAATACCATAAAAGATTTTAGGAGGGTATTATGAGTCACCAGAAAGAATAATTATGGGTGTTTTAATGAATCTATCATGGTTAAAATGGAGTTTGAAGTTTCAATGGGTGTGTATGGGAAGGAGCCCTGGATGGGGAGGGCCTGACAACATCTATACTATAATTTTGCGAATGTCTGAGTGAGTGTCTGTCTGTCTGTCACAGCGTTTCTCCTCAGTGGCTGGAGCAATTGATCTGAAATCGCATCACCATCAGCATATGAACACACCTGACATAAATGTGAAGCCCGTTTGTCACTTTCACAAATCATATGCTGTATATTAGCATTTTTATGGTGTAACTACTATCTATTCTGCATCTAGCATGAGGCACGTCTATTCTGCATCTAGCATGGGGCAACATGTTTAACCAGCTCTGTGTGTGTGTGCGTGTGTGTGCGTGTGTGTGTGTGTGTGTGTGTGTGTGTGTGTGTGTGTGTGTGTGTGTGTGTGTGTGTGTGTGTGTGTGTGTGTGTGGCGGGGGGGGGGGGGGGGGGGGGGGGGTGTTGGCTGGCCCTCTTTCAGATGTTGTCATGTAGATCGGTACACAGTATCTCTGTAGCCTTTAAACGAAACGGGTATTTCTTACATTGATGCTCCTACATATTATCATGCAAGCACCAGAAAGTTACTTTCCATCCCTCATATACTGTGTGCACAGTGCACACCCCATAACCCACACACTGCACCTCATTTCGGAGCTCATATCTTTGAACGGGTAAGGACTAGTTTACATAAAATATGTAAATACTGAATGAAGCAAACCTGTTGCAGGGTGTTCCCAAAAGACTGATTAGACTGTTAGGATCAGACAGAATGCTGATGAGACACCTGAAACATAACCACCTAAATCTTTGATGAAATGTCACTCCCAATGACACTGCATTGTGGAATTCCAGTATACTAGTCCTTGCCCGGGGGGTATGCACAGTATATGAGGGATTGAATGTAGGAATCTCAGAAGTAATGGTGGAGAAACCAAACGTATCAGTGATGTCAGTCATCTCCAAATTTGGGCACTGTTTCAGCCTGCGGCAGTTATCATGGCGGCGATATCAGCGATGTCAGTCATCTGCAAATTTGGGCATTGTTTCAGCATGCGGCTGTTACCGTGGCGTTGACGCATGCACAGCACAGGCATATCAGTGATGTCAGAAATGTGGGCACTGTTTTTCCCGTTTATGCCCATATTTGTTTGTTTGTTTGTTGTGTCCAGGCCAGTCTGTGACATCAGTACTACTATGACATCAGAGTACAGTAGACAGACAGCAGATGGCGGACAGACATTCCGTAAATTAATAGTTAGATAGGCAAGGCGAGTCAGTTGTATTTGTATTGCACATTCCAACAAGGCAATTCAATGTGCTTTACAAAGAACATCAAGCAAAGGAAACACAATTATACAATGACATAAAACAAAAGAAGATACCGTTACAGTGCAGAAGTGAAAGTAAAAGAAAAAAAGGAAAGTAACTCGATCAAAGTTTGTGTTTTAAAAGAAATAAGATAGGCAGCAGACCTGCAGTTTTCTGGGAGTTTGTTCCAGATACTGTATGTGGCTGCTTCCCCACGTTTATTCTTGGCTCTAGGGACAGAAAGCAGACCTTTCCTAGATGACCAGAGAGCTCTGGATGGCTCATGATATCGCCCGAGATCAAAACTGTATTTTGGCCCTACCTCATTCAAAGCTTTATACGTAGACCAACAGCAGCATGTTTAATTCTTAGACACACAGGGAGCCAGTGTAAAGGATTCAAGAACTGGAGTGATATGCTCAACTTTCTTGGTATTAGTAAGGACTCGGGCAGCAGCATTCTGAATCAACAGCAGTCGTCTGACAGATTTTTTTAGGGAGATCTGTAAAGACACTAATACAGTAGTCAAGTCTACTGAAGATGAATGCGTGGACACTTAATTTTTTCCTCCTTTAAACTGTGCTATATTTTTTATGTGATAGCGGGCTGACTTTGTGATTGTGTTAATATGGCTGTTCAAGGAGTCATGGTGGCGTAGTCGGTAGTGCTGTCGCCTCGCAGCGAGAAGGTTCGATTCCCACTGGGGAAGTACAATTTTAGAATTGGTTGTTTTTTGGCTGACTGAAAACCTTCAATAGAGGTATAATATATAATAATATGATCTGCTTGTTATTGTTAACTGTTAAAATATCAGGCCAAAACGGAGATGTTCTGAAAAGGTATTGTGGCAGTATAGAAAATATAGCCTGTATGTTGTGGCCATATGATGCGGGATACATTAGTTCAATATGATGGAGCATATTTCTGTGTAAATATGGTGCGTGACTTATATTCTCTATGGGTTATATAGTTGCCACTATCCATATGGAGCACTGAGCCATATTAATCCTGTGTGAGCCAAAGCATGTGCAAGATGTTCACGCTGTCCATGAAATTAATTATAGCATTGGCCACAGGTTTTCAACATATTAAAGTTAAAGTTAAAGGAGCTATAGTCAACTTTTTCTTGAAAAACGGACGCTAAAATAAAAATAATTTTTCGAAAATATTTTATAAAAAAGATTAAGCTTCATATAGGCCTATGTGTTTCTATTAAAGAATGACCACACAAAGCGTAACATAATGATAAAATAATCATTTTGGCCATTGTCAGGCTGACTTTGTTTACATCCCTTATCAATCCATATAAAATAATAGAAGAGGGATATAAACAAAGTCAGTCTGACAATGGCCAAAATGATTATTTTATAATTATTTTACGCTTTTTGTGGTCATTTTTTAATTGAAACACATAATGAAGCTTAATCTTTTTAGCTTCCATTTTTCAAGAAAAAGTTGACTATAGCTCCTTTAAAGTAAAACAAAAATAAAGTCTATCTGGGGATAAAAGATTTATGCACATGAGAATATGATGGTTAACAAATGTTTGTTTTTCATTAACTTCAGTTGATCTCCTGTTAGAACAAAAAGAGGCTTCCCAGTTCCCACCCCTGGGCTATGCCAATGTAAAAATGGACTGCTGCGTTTGCCGTTTAGCTGTGGAGAAACTCGAAAAGAACTACAGTACATTGAACCACAACAATAATGCGATCTGCAGACGGACGGTGTTTGCTTCAGTCAACCCAATCCAAATGTTATTCCAGAAGAGAGCTACCAAAAGAGCTACGCAGTGCATCCAGTAAACCATGCATAAGGCAGTCAAGAGGGGAACAGGGTTTCTAAAAGACTCCTACCAGCTATAGCACTGCCTATTGAGAGTTACATGGAACTAAAATGGATTTCTAAGAGATTCCCTGTGTGGAGGTTTGTGTTCACTCCAATAGCAAAACTCTCTCTGAAGCCTGGCCAGGAGACCTCACAAGTTCCTGCAGCATTCATAGTTGATCCACATTCACCACTGAATGAATGGAGCCCTGCACCAAAACATGACAGGAAAGCAATCCATACTCAGTAATGGGGAGTGAGGGCTCTGGACGCCAAAAAGAACTAGTGTGTGTGTGTGTGTGTGTGTGTGTGTGTGTGTGTGTGTGTGTGTGTGTGTGTGTGTGTGTGTGTGTGTGTGTGTGTGTGTGTGTGTGTGTGTGTGTGTGTGTGTGTGTGTGCGTGCGTGCGTGTGCGTGCGTGTGTGCGTGTGCGTTTGTGCGCGTGTGCGTGCACGCAGGTTTGTGTGTGTGTTTGTTTGGGTGTGTGTGGTTTTGTTGTGTGCGGGTTTGTGTTTGTGTGCCTACTAGGGATGATTATTGTGACAAAAGAAATTGCGATTTACGATATTATCGTGATTTGCCAAAAAATAGTCGATCTAAGCTCTAAAGACATTTGAAGGAGTGAAAAAAAGACTTTATCAAGTACATATATTATAAGTACCTTTTACCAATAGAGGGTTTAAGTGGTACCGGATATGTAGCTCGGCAAATAAAAGGTGAATTGATCTCAGTGCATGACGGAGGACGATATCACGATAAATTAAATCTCCACAATACGATTATCGTGAGTGTTTTTTATCACGATAAACGATAATATCGCTTATCGTCCCATCCCTAGTACCTGCATGGGTTTGTGTATATATGCGTGTGTCTACAATAAGTCACACACTTGTGTGCATGTATTCCCTATACTTGTGAGGACCAAATGGCCTTACAAGTAAGGTAGAATTACAGAAATATAGACATGAGGACTATTTTCCTTGTCCTCACGTGTGTGTGTGTGTGTGTGTGTGTGTGTGTGTGTCATTTAGTCAAGTCATGCACGCATAAGTCAATATCTGTGTGTGTGCGTGCATGCATGCATAAGTCACGCATAAGTCACGCATAAGTCAACACATAAGTCAGAATCTTGACTTAGGCCTACACTACAGTATGTGTACGTAAGGCCTCAGACTACATTTTCCAGTTTCAGTTGGTTGCACCAGCATATGATTTGGTTGCACTCCTTTTCCCGGTGTTGACCCGGTAACAAGTTAAGACCTGCCTGCAATGGATGGACCACATTAGCTGTAATACACATACTATAGCATTCCCCTCATACTGCAACCAGGGATACTGTGTTAGCCATTGTGGTTGAAAGTAGTACTTTTATTCTTCACTGGCTGAGACGCTCTCTCCCTGCCTGCACCTGTACTCTTATGATCAGTTGTGTCTGAGTCAGGACCTGTCCTTGGCTCTCTCTCCTCACCAGCGTCCTTCCCGCTCTCCTCATTTTCTCTCTCTTCTCATTCCTCAAAATGTGAGCAATGATTTAATAGTAGCAAGCCCGGGACCAAGGATTTTTTTATTTTCTTCTTCCGGTTCACTGGTCTTACATAATGGCTAAACAATGTTTGTGTTCTTTGATATTTAAACAAACACTTTTTTAAAACATACTGTATGAAACAGAGAAAATGTGGTATCGTCTCTACAGTAGTAGTTAGTTACGATTGCTTCATGGATGTACCTGTACTGGCTCCAACAGAAATCACCCTGATTAGCATAGACACAGAAAGGGTGAACAATTAAACCACACAAACCCTACCATATCCTGGGGACAAACATTCTGCGAAAATAGTAGATATTACGTCCCTAATAGGTTGTCTGGGCCGGGGGTCAATAACATAATATCCTGTTAAAATAACGAGGGAAATCGGATGGATAAAATGAATTAAGTGTTTTATTAACAAGTAAAGTGTCTGAAGAAAATAAATCAGGGAAACTAAATGGTGAGCGCCAAATCAAAATACACAACATCAAAAACCACTCACTAACGAATAAACCAGCTTCTCTAAACGCAAGGTCAAACACTGCACTAACCATCAAACACAAATACAAGGGGTGACACTAACACCCAACCTAAAGTGTTTAACATAAATTAACTACAGTATGTTATGAAGTGTAAAGGGTCTTAATCTTACCTATGACTAGAAACTGAAAATGCTTAAAGGCTGATCACACACACAAACATGCCTGAATTTAACACAAAAGACTGTAGGTCTGAACACAAACACAGAGCTATCTCCAGAAGGAGCGAGTGCATTCACCAGCAGCGGTGGCAGCCGCCAGGCACATATTTTCGATATTTTTTATCAAAAGGCCCCTTTAGAAATTTCACCCCCTGCCTCTAACATTCTCTGCACGTCCCTGGCAGCCGCGGCATCGCCGGAACTGCTGAAAACAGCCGCGGCAATGATTCATAATCCGCGGAACCGCCGGACGGAGCGGCAGTGGTCTGGCAATGGAGCTGCGTCACCCGCTGTTGCCGAATGTATCCCCCTCGCTCTCTCTCTCTCTCTCCGGTTCCGGTCATGGTGGAAGGGAAGAGGGAGTACTGATTGCAAGTGCACAGTTGTATTTATTGGAAGTGATTGGAGCTGATTATTGGAGGACCAATGGGATGGTGAGGGGAACTCGAGGGAACGATGATGACGATTCAGAGAGGGTGAGAGAAACACAGACAACACAACTACACAAGCGCATGCTCCAAGCATACATGTAACAGTAAGTTCACAACCTAATCAATAATCACACTGCAACATGTGTTTAGAAGACATTTAGACTACACAAACTAGGCCCCCTCCTTTTTCATTCTACACTGGGGAAAAAGGATGGGGCTGTTACAGTAGACGGGGAATACCTCCGATCAGCAAAGTCTATGCTGTAGGGCTTAATTAATTAAACATTTAAGGATAGGCTGTAGTTTACTAACAGCATTATCACCACATTGCCTGTAATACCCTGATGAAAATTACATGGATTAAAATGTTAATAGGTTAATGTTTAAGGTGACTTCTCTTGCTTAGCATAATGTGCTTATTACCGAGACAAATAAACAAACCATTGATCATCGTATAGTCCACGTAAGTGAGCAACGGCAGAATAAATGGAAACCAAACAACCGCTATGGTAGAAAAGGATCCAACGTTTTTGACAGAATATTTAACGTTTTTATCATGATTCTTCTCATTAGCTGGTAGATCAAAAATACTATTAACTCATATCTCAATGTGACAGATAATGGATAGGTTATACTAAGCAACAGTGTTCAAAACTAACTGTCGGGTGATGACCGCAATGACTTTCCTAAATAACACCACTTGCGTTTCCTTGATTCAAACTTTTGTTCCACACACATCGTTAAAGCACCAGGCTCTGGTGCATGACTAGCCTCACAATGAGGTGCGTAACCTTGCTTAGAGTCACCAGTATGATGTCGCGTGCCTCATCCCCCTTTTTACTCTATGAATTACTTTTCATCCTCCCTTCCTTTTTAAACAGAATCAGGAAGCCTCCTAATGAATGCATGATACAGTGTGTAGCTCAATCCTTGTTTGTGATGAATTACATCAATTCCAAGGACAGTCATAATTAAGTCCCCATATACTCATACAGTATAACACTGTAAAAAGAATAGCACAACATTTCAGGAGTAATGAGAATCAGTTGTTTCTCTGGGGTGCCAAGATGAAAATGCAACTGAAAATGACATAAATAGATGATGCAAGGTTAATTTGTATCATTGTGCATTGCTGCCGTTACATACAATTAACATTTATGAGTTCATGTGCTCGCACAAAATCATGACCTTTATGCATGGAATAATTGTGCTTATATTATCACCAGAGAAATGCACAATGGGGGGAAAAGTACTCGAGTAAAAGTACAAAAGAATTGGCATCAAAATATATATTTCAAGTATAAAGTAAAAGTACACATGCACAAGTTATCATTATGTTGTTGGGTTTTTTTAAATAGCAAATCTACAAGCTCACCATCTGAAGTGGTTAATGCTTGTTTTGTAACAATAATCTAAAGACACGGAAGCTGAGAAAATGGCGATTCTGTGAAAATAATAAACAGGAAGCGGATGGAGCGCCGGTTTTTCGATGACACCATTTCACATGTTCTGTTTCCGCTGTGATCCACATTTTTGACCGCTCCTACGTCTGGCTTTGTCGCTATGTCCCTATACTGTATGTCTATAGTACGAGACTAAAGTCACACGAGACAAACGTCATAGAAAGTACACAGAAAACCGACATCACCACATCACGGACAGAGCGGCCCATACAAGGAGATATGCACGTCTCTCGTGTTTGATACCATGCGAAGTGAGCACCGCTTCTCTTCCTATAAAAACGCATTGTAACTTCAAACTCCATTTTAACCATGCTAGATTCCTCGAAAACACCCATCCTTGCTCACGTATTAGGGTCGTGTCTGATAAAATGAACATCAAATATCTAAATACTGAATCGAGCAACTTAAAAACTGTCCCATTTCTTCTTTTTTAAAGTGGAATATCCCTTTAAGCACAGTTGTTTTGTTGTCGGTTAGGAAGGGGAAACAAAAGAAATACAGTAACTGAAGCAAAATTATTTGTAATTCTCTGAAAGAGATGTGTCTTTAAATACAACAGCATTAAGCTGGTAACAAGCATTCATTGAAGTGTTTGACTCAAGGTCAATCATTTTAGATAAGCTTACTGGCCTAATAGTGTGTTTTTTCACATTTTCTTTATTCTTTCTTTTTTATGAATACATTTGTATAGTATAGACTCAACTCTGGATTAAACCTGCATTCACATCCACTAGTTTGGTAATATTCCAATATTTCACTTACATTTCAGCAGTAAACACCAGCACGTGGGGGAATAAACCCTTTCTAACATTTCTTGTTCAATATCTCTCCTGCCTGAAGCCTCGAACAGAGTCGGGTCCGGTGTAGTGCGGTGTAGTCTTTTTGAGCGTTAACGTTGTAGTTTTATGACTCAAAAAGACTACACCGCACTACACCGCGCCACCGCGGACCCGACTCTGTTCGAGGCTTGAGAATGACCAGTTATGTAGACTGGACACTCTGACCTTGACCTTAATTGTGACCTTGACTGTTGTGCTATTGGACTCAAACGTTAAGCATCTGTTTGGGGCAGCCTGCAGATTATTCCCATGCACCAAGTTACATTAAACTCCACTCATCCATTCTCATGTTCTATTTTGTTCACAGACAGACAGACAGGAGTGATCACAATACCCTGCCATGCATTGAAGTGAGCAGAATAAAGACATTGCTGATTAGTATCTGGTGTAGACTGAAAGCTGCTTCATAAAATGATCCATTAAGTTTATATCAGCACAGAATTTCCCTATTTTACTATTTTGAACTAGCCGATCTACAACGACTCGTTGTGAGCTTGTAGATCGTCTATTTAAAGTATTTTAAAATGTTTTTCAAAATAGTAAAAAAAAGGTAAAGAAGTTTAAGGATATGGGGTAAGGTATGGACGAAAATATAGGGCCCATGTCAGGTTCAGGTCTGGTGTTTTTGACACAGCAATGGATGGAATTTAACCACTTTCAAACTGGTGCGACTATTGTGGGCATGTCGCTATAGGCCTTTTACAAGCTAAACAAAATATGTGGGCCTTGTAAATCTGCTATATTTTTGCCATGCGACCACATCATACAATAAAGTATAAATCATGCTTACAGTAAGTGGTTATAGGTTGTCAGTTTTTCAGATGAAAAGTGGTAGTAGGGGATTTATTCTATGAGGCACCCCTTCAGGCCCCAGTATTCTGAACCTGTTTTCTCAGGATACATCAGCAAGAGCCGTTGGCCGCCGCGTCCACGTCCATGGACGCGGCCGTGGACGCGTCCATGGACGTGGACGCGGCGGCCAGCGGCTGTCTCTCGGTTACATTCCACAGATGTAGTGACATCCCTGCGTTTATTAAAGTGCTTGTCCCACATTTGTATCTTGGCTGCCAAGGTTGGTGCTCAAAGGCAAAATAATTTACTTTGTTAAAGGAATTTATCAAGCCCGCCCACAATGGGGCTAGATTTGTGTCTGTCTTCCTTTTATAAGTTCTTCGGGAAGTAATATTTATCTACCATGACAATACTATAGCCTTGCTAAGTCTGTGTCCTCATTCCACTTAGTGGAATTATTGTTATTAAAATTCCACCCGTATGAAGGTTTCCCAAGGTCCCGCCTCAACAGATGAGGGTGAAACATCCCTTACCTTAATTTATTTCAACTTTTCCTGACAAAGTAGAGTGGCTAAAGGATGAGAGTATATTATCAATCTGTCTGTCTGTCTGTCTGTCTGTCTGTCTGTCTGTCTGTCTGTCTGTCTGTCTGTCTGTCTGGATGGATGGATGGATGGATAGATAGATAGCAGGGGTGCAACAATACATGTATCGATATCGAACCGTTCAATACGAGGGTGTACTGAACCAAATGACCCTGTACTGAACAATACAATACAATACGACTCCACATCCACATTCCCCTGGAACCCCCTCAAGGACCCCTAGGGCCCGGGGTCCCTAGAGGTTGGGTACCGTATTGTTCAAAGTTAAAACATATTAAGATAGATAGATAGATAGATAGATAGATAGATAGATAGATAGATAGACTTGCCTGAAGCCCCCAATATCTGCATAAAACCATATAAATAAAGATAAGCACAAAGCTCATTTCTATGCACCGGTTTTCACCTACAACAAGATGGCGGATGATTTATATGTGATATGATGTCACCCTAGCTGAAAGAATATTAACCCAAATTTGTCTTTAAAAGCAACGGCAATGCTCTGATGAACCTCACTGATGTGAAAACATGCTTGTCGTTATTCATTTGAGAGCAGATGATTTTTACATGAGCTGAGCTGCAAAAGTCAGCACTCTCCTCTGTTTAATAATTGACACCAAGATGCTCATTCCTCATTGATTCCGCGGGCGCACATGCCGCACAACTGACCACAAGACCCAATGCCATCATTAATCACTATCAGACCTTCAAATGTAGATACAGATCAATAAAATATTTATACAGAATCTTTGCTGTGTGTCCAGGAGCTCTGTTTGCTTGCTTTCATCTCTCACCCTCCACTCAGCCTCTCATGTAACTTTTTTGATTGTGATTCAGCAGGCAGCCAAATAAACTTCAACTACTGTACTGTAGGTGGAGCAATGAATGCTTATGCTGTTGTTGTTGATTCACCTGCAATTCAATTTAAGCATCAAAGTAATAGATCAGATGCCCCTCCCATGGATATATGTATGAACCTGGTACATACTTCAAGTATTTTGAAGTATGGATGCTTCCATCCAACGCAATCAAATTCATCTTTTAGTAAGAAATAGCTAACTAACTTCAAGAAATTGTGGTGAGCAAAGCCAACAAGATCATTTCTCACAGTTCAGTTTTTAGTTATAAGTTTATAGTTTTTGAACTTGTGGGCATATTGTCGTGTCCTAGTAATTCATTTTCAATGAGAGGCGGGCGGTTATTTTGGCCACGCGGAGAACTTTAGGGGCGGGAGCCCCCGCGGCAAGGCACTTAAGGCGGAAAACATGAGAAAATGTGGCAGCAATGGAAAAAATACATTAAATTAAGGTTAAAATAGTTGGATAGTAGATACACACTGCACTTGGGATTGGGACCACTAGCCAATACCTAAACAGCTTACATTTAGATTTAGGAGTGGAAAAACTTTTCAGGCCCTGCATGCGCATGTTCAGATCAAAATTTGATCTAATGACTAACACAGAAAAGAGAAACAAAATGGGACAGACAGTTTTTCTTCCCTTTATAACAAGATAGGAAAATGTGTTCAATATTAATTACAAGTGTCAGAGTTATTAGGTTTTTCAGCTGTAGTCTAACATCTGTTTTAAAGGAATTGTATGCTTGCTATTGCTATCCATGCCTTTTGTCACTTGACAGTGTTATTCTTCCCAGGAGGACGGACAGCTGTATGAGAGGAAGGTGATTTGGCTGGTTTGACTGATGAAATCTGAATGAATCTGTAATTACCTTGGACATTATTTGATTTTGAGGATGATCTTATGCAAGCTCCATTATAATGTCATTCTTCCTACTCTCTGCCTTGTTGAAGCATTTGAGTCCGTTTTTTTCCAACGTTTTGTACCCAACACACACCAAATATCAAGTGAAAATGTCAAGGCACACCTGTATTCATTACATTGTGCATTTATATAGAGTCTTTATCCAAGGCACTTTACAGACATACACCGATGGCGGAGGAAGCCATGCAAGGCACCAACTTGCTCATCAGGAGTAATTAGGGGTTCAGCATCTTGCTCGAGGCTGTGACTTGACCCTACTGAACCTTTCACTTAGTGTTGTTGTCTCCACCAGCCGAAGGCTTGGGGGAGAGTATGTTTTCCCCTTCGTCCGTCCGTGTGTGCGTCCGTGCGTCCGTCCGTCCGTGTGTCCTCGCAGTTTGTGTGCAGCTAATCTCAGTCGCCGTTGGCCCGGTCGCTGCCAAAGTGAGCACACACATTCCCTGGATGCCAATCTAGAACCTCTGCCCTAAAGTTTTCAAATGGGCCTTTTCTAGCGCCACCTAGTGGCCAATGTTCGCAAAACACATTTCTGTGCACTACTCTTACAGATTTTGTCCAAAAATCCTACAAATCAGTAGGCAGTATCTCGACAGTCATGTGATCGACACAGATCTGTCCGATTTTGCATATTCCTTCCTGATTGGCTAAGATTGGCTTCCAAAGTTTGTAGGATTGAGCCGTTTTGAACAAAATGCCTCAAATCCCAAACGCAAAGTGCAATTATCATGAAATCGCGCACACACGTTCCCACTAGGCCGAGGAAGAAATGCCACTTAATTTTTTTTAAATCAGCCTCATGGTGGCGCTATAACAGGCCGATTTGTGGTTTTACCTATAACTCCACCTATCAATTTCAAACTTTGTAAGCGCACTCCCTAGAGGCTAAGGATAAACCTTTGCCCTGCATTTTTCACATCAGCCTTTTATAGCGCCACCTTTGGGCTGACTTATGTAAAACACATTTTTGCATATTACTCCTTGAGATTTTATCCAAAAATCACGCAAATCGGTACACAGTATCTCTATAGTCATGTGATCAAGTCCGATCGGTCTGATATTTCATATTCCATCCTGATTGGCTAATATTAGCTTCCAAAGTTTGCAGGATTGCTCCGTTTTTGAACAAAATGCTTCAAATCATCAACGCAGCTTGCGATTACAGTGAAATTTGCCACACATATTCCCACTAGGTCAAGGAACAAATGCTACCTTTTTTCACATTGGCCTGTTATAGCGCCACCAGCAGGTAGAGTTTAGCAAAACACATTTTTGGAACACAATGCTTCAAATCATGCATGCAGCGTCCGATTTCCATGAAAGATCTATGGTGAAGAACATATGCCACCCTTTTTACATTGGCCTATTATACAGTAGCACCACCAGGACACACGGCCTGGTGGAGACCTGTGCTCGGAAGAGCACTGCTTCTAGTTAGGTTATGTCTTGTGTTTGGCCAAGAAAACAAAAGCTGACAATGAAGGTCCGATATTTAATGATACAGTAATTGTTATTTTTCTTCTGTGAGTTCAACAGCAAACCTGTGTGTCTCATATGCTCACAACAAGTGGCTGTTGCAAAGGAATACAACATCAAGACACACTTCGAGCCATGACAAAAGTATGCCATGCCAGATGAATACCGAATGCGAAAGTTAAAGTAATTCTGTGTAACATTCACACAGATCTGGAAAAAACTGTGATCCGTCTACGGGAGACCCATGATGACCGGGATGTTTGGGACAACATATCTCTGTGAGCAGCAGGCTTTCTCAGTAATGAAAATTAATAAATCTAAACGGTGCTATATGACATTAAGAAAATAACAACTGCTCCGAAACTGGTCCCTGATGTTGACAGGCTGGTTAAAGCCAATAAGAGATGTCAGGTGAGTGGAAGCAGCAAGTGAAAAGTGAGTGACACAGTTTAATTCACCGTGACATGTTTGCAAAATGCATTGTCGAATTTAGTTTCTCCCCCCCAGGTTTTTGCACTTATGTCCACCTGCCTGACACACTGATATGTATTGGTATTTTTATTTTTTATTTTTCTCCATGTCATGTGTAAGTACAAGATTGTACACATGTTGCAGTACTGGTCAAAGGTCAAGGTAATTTGTACCGTACACTCTCAGAGTAAAATAAACACTGAGGATTTTACTTTAAATGGTGCATTTATACATAGCGCCTTTATCCAAGGGCTTTACAGAGATTGTGTATTACATTCACCCATTCACACACACATACACCGATGGCGGAGGAAACCATGCAAGGCACCAACCCGCTCACCGGTGGCAACTAGGGGTTCAGAGTCTTGCTCAAAGACTCTTCGACACTACCTCTAGGGGAGCCCGGGATCGAACTGGGAACACTTTGGGAACCCTACGTACGTGTTCTAATGGCTACCCCTGAGCCACTGTGTGTCTGTTTTAAGGCATTGACTTCAAATGAGCAGATTTAAACAGTCTCACCACACTGGTCCATGTAGCTTCACTTGGAGAGCCATGGGGAGGTCGCCTCCTCACCACTGTGATGATTGTAGCACAGAGAGTCCCTCCGAGATGCTGTAAGACATCTGATTTGGGCAGTCGGAGAGGAAGCTGACAGGGAGGGGAATGGACATCTCGGGTAAGGGGCAGTCTGTGGCCTGCAGATGTCAGCTCCATCTTTCTTTGACACAGAGGGCCTGTATGCTCCCTCTAATTTTACACATGTCACACTCTGCAGCGACGGCAGCAGCGACAGGCCAAGGATGAGATGTGACGTCTTCGATTTGAATATTTCTTGTTCTGATTTTCATAATGGAAGAAGGGGGGGGGGGGGGGGGGGGGGGGACAGGAGAAAATGGGAATCTGTATTTTACTGTTATGGGTAATGACAAAACATTGACATTCTTTGTGTGAACCTGCTAATCTGTAAATTGTAAACCCAAATTACATCAATGACTTGACTATACAACTGTTCAATAAGAGCCATATTTATTTGCCATTATGCCGTTTTATTTTTGACATATTGGCATTGGAACTTTTGATGAGCTTTTGATAAGCAAAATGCTGTAGTCAGGGGAACTTGGCTTAAAAAATCAGTATAAAGGGGTACTGTCTGCAGCCAAAACAGTTTGAGAACCACTGGGCTAAACGATAATTTCCTTAGTGTGAAACTGCAAGTTGTACTGTATCATCTGATTCATCTCCAAGCCAAAAAGTATTCTTTCAAATACTATTTCCTGTGTTATGTTCCAGCTTTACACTATCTTTAAAATGTATGGCTTTTGGGAAACACGTACACTCATGCACACTTCTCTGTCTGTCAATTGTTTGTTTAGAGGGACTGGCGTAAATGGTCCCTTCACTACAGAAATTGGATGGTGCACCGACCTTAGCCCCCTCCACTGTATGCTTTACCATGGTGCCTCTGTGCATAGAACTTCCATTTAGAGCACAGAATATCTCCTAGAGCAGTACACTGGACTTGGATACACCCAGGAATCAAGTGTAAAGAGAATAATTGCTCGCAACCGCTGTAGTCTCTCTCGCCTCACAAACAAGCAGTGTGTGCTCTGCATGTTTGTGCCACCTCAGTGTTTTTCATTGTGTGAATGGCAGGCTTAAATGTCCCCCCATTATTTGTGCTCACTTGTTATTCTGCAATTGCTTGTATTCAGTCAAACAAGGCTTTAGAGTTGCAGAAATAACTCTTTAGAACAGTGGTTTTCAACACTTTTCATTTCAAGGTCCATTATTTATTCAACATTTGAGCCACGGACCATCATTTGATGACATTTGACCTCTCAGACCCAGAACTTGTCCACAATTCCATGCTGCATTGATGTTGGCACCATAGGAGAGATGACCAATGATCAAAATAACAACTAGAAGCAGTGCTCTTCCGAGCACAGGTCTCCACCAGGCCGTGTGTCCTGGTGGTGCTACTGTATAATAGGCCAATGTAAAAAGGGTGGCATATGTTCTTCACCATAGATCTTTCATGGAAATCGGACGTTGCATGCATGATTTGAAGCATTGTGTTCCAAAAATGTGTTTTGCTAAACTCTATCTGCTGGTGGCGCTATAACAGGCCAATGTGAAAAAAGGTAGCATTTGTTCCTTGACCTAGTGGGAATATGTGTGGCAAATTTCACGGTAATCGCAAGCTGCGTTGATGATTTGAAGCATTTTGTTCAAAAACGGAGCAATCCTGCAAACTTTGGAAGCTAATATTAGCCAATCAGGATGGAATATGAAATATCAGACCGATCGGACTTGATCACATGACTATAGAGATACTGTGTACCGATTTGCGTGATTTTTGGATAAAATCTCAAGGAGTAATATGCAAAAATGTGTTTTACATAAGTCGGCCCAAAGGTGGCGCTATAAAAGGCTGATGTGAAAAATGCAGGGCAAAGGTTTATCCTTAGCCTCTAGGGAGTGCGCTTACAAAGTTTGAAACTGATCGGTGGAGTTATAGGTAAAACCACAAATCGGCCTGTTATAGCGCCACCATGAGGCTGATTTAAAAAAAAATAAATGGCATTTCTTCCTCTGCCTAGTGGGAACGTGTGTGCGCGATTTCATGATAATTGCACTTTGCGTTTGGGATTTGAGGCATTTTGTTCAAAACGGCTCAATCCTACAAACTTTGGATGCCAATCTTAGCCAATCAGGAAGGAATATGCAAAATCGGACAGATCTGTGTCGATCACATGACTGTCGAGATACTGCCTACCGATTTGTAGGACTTTTGGACAAAATCTGTAAGAGTAGTGCACAGAAATGTGTTTTGCGAACATCGGCCACTAGGTGGCGCTAGAAAAGGCCCATTTGAAAACTTTAGGGCAGAGGTTCTAGATTGGCATCCAGGGAATGTGTGTGCTCACTTTGGCAGCAACCGGGCCAACGGCGACTGAGATTAGCTGCACACAAACTGCGAGGACACACGGACGGACGGACGGACGGACGGACGCACGGACGGACGGACGGACGCACGGACGCACACACGGACGGACGAAGGGGAAAACATACTCTCCCCCAAGCCTTCGGCTGGTGGAGACAATTATGCAGATGTTTGACAATAATGAAACTCGTATAAGTGTCTATTTGGTTTCATTTTACACTCTCAAAGAGTTAGATATCTACTGTATAAGGGTCCATTTGGTTACCAACTCTCCATCATTTAGCTGGGGACCACCTGGAACCCCCTCAAGGACCACTGGTGGTCCCCGGATCACTGGTTGAAAACAACTGTTTTAGAATAAGCAGGTGGCTTGTTATGAAACACTTTTTGAATATTTTTCCTTGGATGGTAAGAATGATGACTACATGATCTGCAGCTAAATTCTTGAATATGTAGGATTGTTATCGTCACTGTCGGGCAGAAACCTTGTATCTCAGAGTTTCAAGTTTGTACGTTTTTTCACCAAGTAAAGCCTTGCTTCATCATACAAGGCTGTCGCACAAAAGTAGTGAAAACAGACGATCTACAACCACACAATGCCTCGCGGTGCGAGGCCTTGTGTGCTTGTAGATCTGCTATTTTCACTAGTTTAGTTCATTTTTAAAATGATAAATACAAAACTAACGGTCTTGGACATACAAGGTTTTCACCCGACAACAATATGATACACGCTGAATTCCATTCACCAAGGCTGTACGTGCTGTGACGCCACATGTTGGACTATGTTAGTGTGTCACATCAGCATTATCTGTCAAGTTCACATTAGCCTTATCCCCAGCATGCAGTTGCCGCATTCTCTTAATCGCCACTGTGTACAAATGCGACAGACAACAAAAAATAAATAAAAAAAGATTGATGAATGAAAGAAGCCTTTGTTGTTTTCCACAGATTGTATACCCTTTATGCTTTGTACTACTAAAGAGAGTAATTCTAAATAGAGTGTACGGCTACAAAGGCTGCCAGTTGTCAGTCTGCAAACATCCAAATGTGATATGAAATTGTGTTTAACTTGTAAGGCGTTATTACGTAGGAGTTAACCCTACCACAAACAAGACAGCTGTCAGAAATAACAATCAGCCTATTCAGTCGTGTTGAGTGTGTGCGTGCGTGCGTGCATGTGTGCGTGCGTGCGTGTGCGTGTGTGTTTTTGACGACAGCTTGAGAGATTGATAAATACAGGAGAGATAGAGAGAAACATGCGGACCCACAGATGTCATGGAAAAGGAAATAAACAACCTAGAAATGTATGCCTACACGACACCATTACTGAACCTGTGGTGTTGGATAACAACCATAACCATCCAATAAAGAGAATAACAAGCACATGATTTTCATCGGGAATGTTTTCTTAGTCCTGCTCCCCCTCACTCCCGTTGGATTTCTGACCATTACCACCTGCGCCCACAATGCTTTGCTTTCTGGCCACGCAGTTAAGTTTAATCTCGCGTATTTCCTCTATTTCCTCTTACATACAACAACAGAGAGAGAGAGAGAGAGAGAGAGAGAGAGAGAGAGAGAGAGAGAGAGAGAGAGAGAGTTTTACCGGATCCCCCACCCCCTTTTATGTCACTATCATGAATTTAATTTGTATACTTAGATTTTCTATATTATTGTTTAGTTGTTTGTGTGTTGAATATTAATGGAAAACCTCTGGCTTTCTGTATCATCAGGCGTTTCTTTCAGCTTTTTAACCGTCTCTGCACGGCATTAATAGGCTAATATAATGTCTTACCTATTTGGGAGAAAGTTCACTCTCTCGTGTCAGCTCAAATGTAAACACAACAACTGCAGTCAACAACAGGTGTCGTGCAGTCAATAAAATTATAATTTCATATAGGAACTGAATCAGCGCAGCGGTGGCAGTCCGTCCATCATGAGCTTGATGTTCAAATCACTTCTGCCAAAATGAAGCATACAGGCAAAGGTCCAATAAAGAACACATTTTCTTTCATGCTAGCTTTCTTTGCACTTCATTTATTTTCTAGGGATATCAACCATCACTTCCTCTTTCCCACACTGTCAAAACCGTTCTTTCACAATCACCAAACAGGCGATGGGAACCTTTGCTACACATATTGATTATTATATAAAATATTGAATATTGTTGAGAGGCTACACAGAGTTGAGCAACCCATGCACCTCCTACCCTAGCTCCACCTTGCACAGTCTCCATTGTCCAGGAGGAGGAAGTAGTTAGAACGGATGAGCTTGCAAGAAACGTCCCCTTACAGACTTATCAGCATTTAAAATATGTTGTGCAGTAGGTGCCTTTTTATTTGTTTTATTTTATTGCCCATGCCCTTCAAACAGCTACAGCCCTTGCTCTATCTCAAGTGGTAGTTCAGTGATAGCGATAGTTTAGTGTGGGTGCCTGTCTCTCATTAATGTTGATGGCTATATCTTTCCATTCACCAAGTCAAAAGCATTTTTCAAAAGGATTCAATCTCTATACAGAACAAATAACTTTATTGAGCTGGTTGCAACCTTTTGCCATCATATCATAATTGTTCCACCAGAGAAAATAGTAATTGAACTATCTGACAAGCATACACAAGTTTCGAAGATGTACTGTACGGTGCCTCTGTGTCTAAACATGAATTTTTAAATGACTTTTGCAGTACAAGCCGATCTTCTCCAAATAATGAAAGAAGGCAGATATACTGTACAAGCCTCACACAACTCAATTCATTGAGAGCATTCTCCAACTGTGATATGGAGCGTTAACAGTACCCAAATGTACAATACAAAGTAGCAACATAATCATTCAAGGTTCAAGGTTTGTTATACTTACAATACAGCTGTGGCAAGATTGCAGGCAGTGAAATTATTGTTCTTCGAACCTCAACAGTGTCACAGCGATACAAATGCAATATACTATAAGAACATTTTAAAAAGTACAAGAGAGATTTTCTTTTCACTATACTTTTCTGAAAAGTCCAAAAACTAACTCGAAAGCTAACCCTAAATCTAATTCTAACCCTAAACTTAACCATTTAACTCTTTACGCAATGTTATGGACATGCACAACATGTCAATGTTGAACTCTGCTCCTGTACAAAGCACCTGCATCTATGAAACAGGAGGCAATGTTCCAGTTAAAGACAGTTGTAGTTTTAAACGTGAAGAGTATTTCTCAGAGGTGTTTTTGTTTAGAATTTTACATTACATTTTTTTCTGGTAGAGATAATGGGCCCGATTCATCAAGCACTTTACGGCCAAATTACACCCAAATTTAGATTTTACAGGCATTTAGGACAATTCCCAAGTCAGATTCAGCAATGTTTTTTGCCTGGGATTTTGAAGGGATTTGGAAGGTAAAACAGAAAAATAAGCCTGATTTAGTCACTTTATTTACACTATATTTACGACCAGATTGATGAATCGGGCCAAATGTCGTTGGGCTAAACATCCTCTAAAAGTATGTGCTGTGCAGACAGTAACTGATGACAATGGGAATACCTTTTTTTATCCGTTTTGAATTTTCCTTTTTTACCATGATTCATTTGTGTGCAGTAAAGGCTTTTTTTTTATTGTCATTGCTTGGTGAGTATTTCTAAGCACTGATGTCAATAATATATATTTTACGAAACAATCAATTGATGCCCTATATATTTCTACAGGTGCAGTACCATAGTATCCTGGCTGTTATCTTCATATTCACCTCAATGCTGTATTGATTATCTAACTCCTCATACCAATCTATTCAGGGACGTTGTGCAGCACTATGCTGTGGATTTATTTCTGTTTCAATCACTTCATACTGGAGAAATCTCAGGAAATGGAGGAACAGACGTAATCCACAGTTTGAGGCTCCATCCTTACTATCCCAACTTTACGGCTTAATCCAGGAGTTCAGTAGGCCTATAAGTTGTTATAGTGTGTGTCTGCACAACACACACAAAGCAGAGCTCTGACACAACCTGTGTGAGACCTGGAGAACACACACACACACACACGCGCGCACGCGCGCACGCACGCACGCACGCACGCACGCACGCACGCAGGCACGCACGCACGCACGTTCGCGCGCACACAAACGCACGCACGCGCACGCACGCGCGCACGGCGAGCACACAAACACACAACCGCCCAATGTAGCATAACAAAAAAGAAAAGAAAACATACATCAATATCTTATTGGGAAATACCGTCAGATGGTTAACAGCATGTTGTTAACAGGTGAAGAATAGTACCCCCTTCACCAGCACACTAAAATCTTTGTGATTCGGTGCCATGGCATTGGTCAGAATCTGGTGATGTTAATACTATGCCTAAACCTAACCCTAACGCTAACCGCAGTAAAACTATGCCTAAAACCAACCCAAACCCTAACCCTAACCTCAGTAAAACTATGCCTAAACCTAACTCTAAAACCTAACCCTAACTAAATTCGGACTAATGAGATTTCGGACTTATGGGAAGTCCCCTTAAATTTCTGTTTCTTTCATGTAAAAAAAAAGGAAAAGGAAAAAAGAAAGAAAGCCCTGTGTTTTGTCTGAGGTTACATGGCAGGAACATGTATACTGTATGGTATTTTTAACTGCATTTTCTCGTTTTATTGTTATATGTTGGGACTTTTTGCACTGCATTACAACTCTGCTGTTTTTGTTGCTGTGTTCATGAATTATGTATTGTTCTGTCCAAAATACACAAATAAATACTGTATAGTAGAAATGGTATATCTTGACAATTTGCATACTGTATGCTGGCAGGTATCATGCACTTTTGCAATCTTTCCAATCTTTTTCATAATGTGAGTAGATGTCAGTGTTGGTTAAATGACACATGATGGTGCTCCTAAAGTTAATCAGTTGACGCAATAGATGTAACAGGGTTTGAACCTACAATTGCCGCTTGCTGCAATTAAATATTGTATCATTTATATATATATATATATATATATATATATATATAAAAAGCTTGATTTAATAGCTGCAGATATTTTTCTTTGTCACTTATGTATAATTGGACATGTTTTAAAAGCACTATCATGAACTGTCAACACCAACCTTCAATGGTGTGAATGTTAAATGAATTATTACAGGGCTGTTGGAGGGGGAGAAGAGCCAGTGAATCTCACGGTGCATACAGCAGGTGAACCTGCTTGGCTCTTGACCACAGCACAGCATTTTTCTGGCACATGATCCTCTCTGGCTGTGTTGTCTAGTCCACAAAACAGGCCTAAGGGTGTGTTCACACATGGCATTTTTTTTTTGTAGAAGAAGCAGCTCAGCTCGGCTCTTTTTAGAAGCCCACCACTTTCTGTGCACTTTGCTTCCATTTCCCATGGGATTTGAAAGTTTAAAAAATGTGTTAGCGGTTGGAATAAACACTGTATGTATGAAAGATTTTTGTTAACCCTGGTTAATAATATAACGGAGGAACTTTGATGTCCAGTGCACCAATGTGGTCAATTTTGGATAACACATACACTGCAACAGCTACTGCAGTGTTGAGGGTGGGAAAAATGTCTCTAAGCACTACAGAATTTTCCACTCCATTGCTCTGAACAATGATTGGAATTGTAGTTGGTCTACTTGTCTTGCCTCTGCTTGATAATAAGCTGCAGCCTAACTGTTGGTCTTCCTCTCAGCTCTGAAAGGCCATATAGATCCCTGAAGAGAGCTGTTGCCAGAGCATGCCATGACATTAATGTAACTAATAATGTGTGCTCAGGCACTGTGTATGTGTACTGCTGACCAAGGGTCCTCCCAGAATGTGTTACAGTGGGTTTTATGACCGTTTATAGATTGTTCCTGCTTAGGGCCGAAGGCGAAGCACACTCCACTTTTAGAGACAAAATTATTTTGGTTCGGCTCGGTCTAAACAACAATATGACGTCTTTCAGAGGTTCAGCGGGGCGGGTACCGTCATTAATCCGGCTGTTCGGAGCTGCCGAGATTTTGTGACTCCCCGAACCGAACCAAAAATAATTTGGGCTCTAAAAGTGGAGTATGCATCATATTAATAATAATGTAACACAAAAACTATGATTACAGCATGACACGCCACCAACACCCAAACACTCAAAACACCAAACTTCCTGCCCTTTACATTTCTATGAGCAGTCCAGCATAACCTCTCCAGCATAACCCAAAATTGGATAGGGAGGGCACAATCAACGCCAGATGATCATTTGTTTATATTTAGTCATATTCATATTTAGTCATAAAGAAAACAGTAATCAATTGAAAAAGCGCATATTGTTAAATAAATCAATATTTATGTAAGCATGAATGTATTACTTCCTGAACGGACCGTGTAATTAGAACATGGATCGACATAATTTAATGTTGGTCCACTCCTCATCACTATAATCAAATATTGTCACACGCCTGTATACTTCTGTGGCTTCTTGTTGCTGGGTCCCACTTCTGCCAAGTTGGATTGATGTCCTGTCAAAATGTGTTGTGTGGCTTGATAAGGACTTGAACAACCTCCAAGATTCCACATATCACCGTGGAACACTGCACATGATGAACAGGGACTTCCTGGCGGTGTAGAGAGCGGGTGAAAACACAGCGTCTATTGCCATTACATGCAGCCATTCTGTGAACCATGAAAGGTCGCTGTTCTCTGACCTGAATGAACTCCAGAGTGTCCTCAACCTATAGAGTTCTACCACCACACTAGCCAAAGCAGCCATGTTAGGTGGATGAGTTGTGTCCAAGTTTGACAGGGAGATCATTAAGCACCTGCCCACCTTGTCACCTTATCTGTGCTGATTGGGCAGCTATAGAGATAAGGCCATAGCTTGCATTGATCGGTCTGCAGCTGTATCATTGTATCACTCCTCTTACCCAGGTGCAATGAAGACCGGTACAGTATGTGAGAATATGCATACAGTGTGTGTGTGTGTGTGTGTGTGTGTGTGTGTGTGTGTGTGTGTGTGTGTGTGTGTGTGTGTGTGTGCGTGCGTGCGTGCGTGCGTGCGTGCGTGCGTGCGTGCGTGCGTGCGTGCGTGCGTGCGTGCGTGCGTGTGTGTGTTTGTGAGCGTACATTCTGTAGTTTTAAATCTTTCATATTTATAAAAATAAAATGTGAGTTGGCTAACTCTTGAGAATAATGTTACTTGAACGTAGTATAACAACAAATCTATCAGCACTTGGTTATTTTTCTTTATTTTTAGAGCAGCCAATTATTTTTACCCCCTTTTTCTCCTCAATGTAGTTGTTATGCCAATTCATTCCACCCCACACACATTGCTGTGTTGTCACTGCTGTTGCATCCTACTGACCTCAGTGAGGAGCCCCCACCGGGAGCACGTCGTAGAGCCTTCGTCCCTGCTGTTGATACTTCGTCCCTGCTGTTGATACTTCTGTAGTGAAAGGATAACTAACATTAAACACTCACTCACTCACAGCTTCAGCTGGTCAGATGTCTTTTACCAGCAAAGGACCAGCTACCAGCTGGTCTTTTGCTGGTCAGTCCGGCCAGCCAGGTGGCAGACCAGCAAAGACCAGCAGAAACCAGCTAGATGACCAGGTGACTAACTACACTGACAAACCAGCAAGACCTGCCTTACCAGTTTATCCAGCCTGGTATACCATCCACACCAGCCACAGACCATCTAATACCATCTAAGACCATCTAAAACCAGCAACCATCATAAGCTGGTTTTAGCTGGGGTTTTTTTCAGCAGGGTTGTCATGATGGGAATGACTGAAACTCTACTGTCAAATTAACAGCTTGATATGAATGGAATTATGATTTGCTGAATCACGTTAAACTAGTCTACACTAAGGCATGGTACAGTAAAAAATAATGGAGACTCTCTAGGCGAGCACAGATGATGTCACACACTAGTTTATCCTCACTATAATCATGATGGTACACTGTAAAATCCTTAGTGTTCATTTAAGAGTTAAATGAACACTTAAGGCAGTACTATGTAATGCACGTTTACTGCCCCATTTCTGTCTATACTTTGCTGCCCTTAATTTTTTATGCAACATAAAGAAAATTAAGAACAAAGCCAATGAAATAATGTTGCCTAGTGGAAGCGATTCAGTATTTATATGCATATTAAATAAAACGTAATGCTCTGAAATGACTTTGTATGCCTGAGTGAATATAAGTAATATATGATGTTTTTCGCTCTGTTAGCTAGTCATGAGGGATATTATACTTACATCTGTGTAATGGCAGTGTGACAAGAAATACATTTAGATTAGTCAGGCATTTAAGCATTTTATGCTGAAAATAACATAGAAATAATATGACACATATTCAGTATATTTAATAAAGTTTTAAGCATCCTGTAAAAGAAAGCTCTTGAGACATTAATAATGAATAGAAGAAATAAAATAAAAAAGTATATAGGTGTGAGGCCAAGTTTGTTTTTGAGAGGTCTGAAGCTTTGTTTGTAATGTCTTTTTGGTGCTATAAAGTATCATGAGGAGCATGCATAGTTGAAATGACATGAGTACGTGCTCCAGATAGTGTCCTCAGTGTGTTCCTAGACTTCCTATAGCCCCTCATAGAGCCTCACCCTCCACTGCATACTGTTGTGCTCAGAGATGAGGTCCTACGGGGGTATCCCCGGGCTGCAGTAGAATGCCTCCACGACACGTCGAGGTAGATTAGCCTTTTCCTGAAATTGTATCCAAAAAGTAAAGGTAGTTCCACGCTCCCAGACGAACTATCCTATGGTAAATAAAACATGCACTACGGCATAAAACAACCACTTAAATCGCTAGTTTTGTAATGTTTTCCCATTCAACCGGAACTCCCCCGGTGGCAGTTGCCAGTACTGCTCCTTATTCTGCTACAATGGGAAGGATGCAGTACTGGCACCTGCCACCGGGAGCTTTCCCGAATTGAATGAGACCAAATAAGCGATTTAAACCGTTTTCCCAACGCCGTAGTGCATGTTTTATGTACCGTGGGATGGAAAACCATAGTCTAGGAGCGTGGAACTACCCTTACTTTTTGGATACAATTTCGGGAAAAGGCTAATCTACCTCGCCGTGGAGGCATTCTACTGCAGCCCGGGGATACTCCCGTAGGACCTCATCTCGGAGCACAACAGTATGCAGCGGAGGCTGAGGTTCTATATGGGGCTAGACTTCCTACTGACCACAAAGGAGATTCTGAATAGAAATATTTTTCTTCAGTAGACTTCTCTGATTACTTTTGTTGCCATTTTTTCACTTGAAACATTGTCCTCTAACATACAACCCAAGTAGGTAATTTCTTCTTTCCTTGTGACAACATTGTCATCCACATTGACCGTGAAGTCTTTGGCCTTGCAGAGGTAATTCTGGACCCAAAAAAGAATGGATTCAGCTTTGCCCAAGTGTAATGATAGTTTGTTATCAGCGAGCCAGGTGCATAGTAGGAGAACTACTGTACTGTACCTCAGGTGACCTCAAACTACATTTGTGGTAGTATTTGTTGAAACGTGTGCAATTAACCAATTGCACACTTTGTCAACCTTCATTTATTTGAATTGAATTCACAATTTCTTATGCTGTTTGGCCCTTTGAACCCAGTTATTTTGGTTCCCATCTCTATTTTACCCCATGGAATCCATGTGTGACTCTCATATAATAATATTTATTCCCTTGCAGCAAGCAATGATATCGTTGTTGGCGGGTTTAAAACACGACATGTCCAAAACCTTCCTTTTTTGTTATCATTTTAAAAACAACGCCTCGCTATTTTAATTATTTTTGTGCAACACTTTTGTATGACGAAGTAGGGCTTTACTTGACGAAAAAATTAGGGCTGGGACTTTA
Organism: Nannobrachium achirus; assembly: GCF_963921795.1. NCBI lineage: Eukaryota > Metazoa > Chordata > Actinopteri > Myctophiformes > Myctophidae > Nannobrachium > Nannobrachium achirus. Next base: position 50,900,923 of record NC_137816.1, read on the forward strand.
ACTGATTAATTGCGATTAATTAATTACAGAAAATTAACGCGATTAAAAAAATTAACGCATTTTAATCGCACTTAGTTTTTGCACCACAGAACCTTCAGTTTCGGGCATACCGATCATAGCGATGCACAAATCAAGAAGAGACAACAAATGCAAAGGGAGAGGTAGCCGATCAGAGCGCTTTGCTTGGCCCAGTGGATGCGAAATTTAGATTAAAAAAACTCACGTGTTGATTCACTTGAACAACAAAATGTGTTTTACTTGAAAAAAAAGGTCAAATATCGGTGTGCGATTAAAATGCGATTAATTGCGATTAATTAATCACAGAGCCTGTAATTAATTAGATTAACATTTTTAATCGCATCCCAGCCCTAGAAAAAATATACAAATTTGAAACTTGGAGCTACAGGGGTTCTGCCTTTCAGCAACGATATGCTATTGCAATGTCACTCCCCTGGACAGGTACAGCTCAGTGGCACTCGAGGGACTGACGACAGGAAAGGTGGCGTAGTCACAGAGAGAAAGGCTACCCCAAAGGTATTTGCAGAGGAATGTGCTGTGGACAGCAGAATGGCCTCTGTTGCCCCAGGGGTAACACAGGAAGAGGAAACGTGAGGCACATTTCAGAAATAACCTGTGATGGAGTTTGCAGTCATGACGCTCTCACTGAAAAATGGAAAAAAGTCATCAGTACTGTAGCGGTGCTGTGAAATGGATGCTTCAACATAAGCTGTCATTTGATTCAAGTCTTTTTCAGTTAGGCTAAGACTAAGCTTTGTAGTTGGGCACATGGGCAGAGTTTGACTTTGGAATGCTACTTCAATGGAGAAAATAACAGACTTCAAAATACACTTGTGACACTGAAAAATTAAGAATTGCCTCAATTGAGAAAAACATTCGGTGAGTCGTAGTGTAACCAAAAATTCAAAATAGACCTTTTTCACAGGTAGAACCACACATGCGCGACTGAAATTCCAGCCTCGTTCAATTCCATTCTACAAGAGCAATTGGAGCTTTGGTTTGCGGCACGTTGGCTCAATGTTGCTGAACTCTAATGTGTCGGCGCGTTGGCATGCGTTGGCCATTCCCCTGCAATTGTACTTGAACAATGTCATTGCATTGCGGAGTTACATACTGTATAACTATCACTTTCAGTGGGCACTGGGTAGAGCTGGACTGGGACATTCGGCCCTGGCATAAATTTGGCCCAGCCCGGCCCCCCACAACACGGCACAAACAAACATATAAGATCTACAAGCCCACAACGCGTCAAGGCAGCAACGCGTTGTGGTCTGGTATCAGCTACAGGTATGTTTGGGTGGGACTCCTGGGCCACAGTAGCCTGTGATTGGACTACTAGTCCGGTATTCAGATGATACACAAGCCATGGGCCAATCTCTCTGCTCTGTGGGACAGTGGTACTGAAGGACTGGCCCTCTCCTCTCCTTCTTCTTCTTCTTCTTCTTCTTCATTTTTGGGGGTGCACTGGCCCACTAATGATCGGCCCACCTGGCATATGCACGATATCAGATGCCCAGTCCACCCCTGTCTGTGTGTCTGGGTCAGCTGATCCACATGCAGGCACACCTGCAGCAGATCAGGCACATATTCAGGTCACACTGCAGGCAAGTTGTACCCTGTGTCTGTCTGTTGCAGTGAGCCTGGGTCTGATCGGTCTCCAGTAACAGAGCCACCAGGCATGAGCTACTGTATGTCAAGCTGTCACACATAGGACTGTCTTTTATGCCTACTGATATACACAGGACACATTTCGGTTTTCAAGCACAACTGTAAGCTGACAGACCTTCTGTTTTCTGAAAAAAGGACGACACACTGTTTGTTGGTATTCTGTAACCTGCATACGGTGATTAAACTATTCTCATGTCTCTGCTCACGACGGATGTGTCACACCGTTGTCGAGGAATGCTTCTTTTATCAATGCTGCAAATCTTATGATTCATAACAGGGACGTGCAGAGAATGTTAGAGAGGCAGGGGCTGAAATTTCGAAAAGGGCCTTTTGATGGAAATATCGAAAATAGCAGACCTCCAAGCTCACAACGCGTCGCACTGAGCTTGAAGGTCTGCTATTTTCGCGTGCTTGATACCAAGCTGAACTTAGCATAATCAAGTGAACACTGCAGATGTGGCACACGACATGGATTTCTACACAGAGAGGGCAATTCAAGTTCAGGAGAGTTTGGACAAGGCAAATCTCTTGAATGCTGCCTTCAGGTATGGCATGGAAAGAGAACATTTGCATTTCTTTCACCACAGTACAGTAAATGGCAATGCTGCATTCATGGTCTGGAGAGGGCACTTTTTACAGACAGATAAAGGGGCAGGGGCTCAAGCCCCCTTTGATGTCTATGTGTGCACGTGCCTGATTCATAATACAACAAAGTAAATGTTATTATGATTGAAAATCAAACACTCGTCTCAAACTCAATGAACCCTCCGCCTGCCTTGGCTGCAGACCAAACAAATGTACTTTGAGCAAGAAGCTGTACAATCTGACTCTGTTGTTTTCTAGTAAAGCAGTTTGCATGTCCAGCTGCATATTATTCATTATGGTTAGCAGGCAGTAGAACGTTCTCACCCCCTCAGTATAATAGTAGGTCACACTGCCTTGTGAAAGCATAACACTATGCAAATGAGTGATGCTTACTCAGAATATATAATCAATGGAGAGCAATTAAAGCACAGGAGTATGAAACTCAAACTATAGTGTTGCATGTTAACTAATGTTATACCATGGCCACGGAAAATACTCAATTCTGATTGGCCTGAGGGTGTGCATTCAGACAATCACATGGATGCAGTCTCATAACCATTTTCTTAAAACTAATATGCATAAAATAAATTGTACAATATGAATGGTTATTTGATCACTTGCTAGAGTAGCAAGGTAACACTTATCCCAAGGTTATTTCAAGAGAATATTGCCCCAGTCTTACATGTTAAGTGGCCATGCACGCACGCACGCACGCACGCACGCACGCACGCACGCACGCACGCACGCACGCACGCACGCACGCACGCACGCACGCACACACACACACACACACACACACACACACACACACACACACAGGCCTAGCCTGGAATCCAGCCTGATTCGCTACATTCGTCTTTTTCTCAAGCAAAGTGAAAAAATCAAAACACCAAACGTAGCAAGCAGGCTGGATACCAGGCTAACACAGACCCGCTTCTCAGTGGTGTAAAGTACATTTTAAGTACTGTACAATTTTGATGTATTTGTACTTTTACTTTACTTCCAATTCCCAATATATATATATATATATATATATATATTTTAAACAATATGTTTATTTTCTTCTTCTTTTTTTTTACATACAAAACAACATATACAATACAATAAAAGCAAAGTTCAGACAAAACAAACAAAAAAAAACCCCCACAAAAAACAAAATACCCGAAGAATATAAAATAATCATGACACAAAGAGCACATACATCACATCAACATCCCGATTCATAAGCCACAAGGCCAGACAAATGACCGTAGAGAGAAAAAGCAGCTACCCTACTCCTGGTTCCTCCATCAGATAGGAAAGATGATCGTTGCCCTTGACATACTGAATACAATTCCCCCATATTTTCTCAAATAGCTCTTGTTTGTTTTGACTTTTACTTCTATTCCACTACATCTCAGAGGCAAATATTGTACTTTTACTCCACTACAATTATTTGAAAACTTTAGTTACTTGTTACTTTTTAAATTCTGATGATCATTACAAAACATACATTAACCACTTCAGCCCTACAGTATATACATTTCGACCATGAAACTAGCCGATCTACAAGCTCTGATATTTTCAAAACATTTTACATTTGAAAACGTGTGTAATGGGACATTCTGCACTTGCTACTTTTGGTACTTTAATTATATTTTGATACCAATACTTTGTACTTTTACTCAAGTAAATTTAGAATTTGAGACTTCTACTTGTAACAGAGTATTTCTACATTGCCGTATTGATACTTTTACTTAAAGGGGTACTGTCACCTAAAGGGGTACTGTCACCTTAAAAAGTCATCTTAAAATATGAGTTCATATTTTAATTTTTCATTGTGGGAATGCGCAATTATAAGCCAATCAAATTAATTGACTGTACTTAGACTAATTATTGTACTGATCAGCTGTTGTTGGGGGGCGAGGGGCAGATTACACTGTGACATGAGTTTTCAGAGACCACGTGACCTACTGTATCATGCTATTATTATTTCAGAGCGTGCCTTTAAGTAAGAGACGTGAGTATGTTTTCCTCCCACTGCCCCTGTTGACACCTCTGCCCCCTCTGCCATGCCTCAGAAACAAGTTGGGTTCTAATAACGGCATGGCTTTCCTGTGAATCTCTGATGTCACGCTGATGATAATATATTGATGACGTCTTGAAATGTGGTTTTTCGGTGCAGATCTGAGATTATTAATTCCCAAAATGTGAAAAGATGTCACAAAAGGTGAACAATATAAGAGGATTGACGTCATTGGCCTATGGGCATTGTGCACATGAAATTTGGCACTGGTCTGTTTAGTGGTTCGCGAGATTAGCTGCAGACAAACACAAGCTGTGGACAGACATGGATGGCCGGACAGCTTTTCAATTTGGGGGACAGCTTGGCCCTTAGGCACCATGCCGCTAAAACATGTACATACATTTGAAGGTATTGTTTGCCTGACATATAACAATGCTACGATCATTCCAGAATAGATCAGATTAAACTATTTGGTCCCCTACTCAGTAAGTGTCAACAATGTGTTTTGAGCATGTGGATTCCATCCAGACCAACAACGCATGATAAAACACATTGTTGATCAATGGGCTTTGGAGTCCGTCTAGTCAGTCCTTCTCTGTTCTGTTTACCCTGGTTCTTTGGCGGATATACCATCCAATAAAACAGAAATTGTGATGTCCAAGAACATTGTGAGGCCAGTATATGTTCTCCTGTGGAAACACAGCTTTTGTGCTCTGCATACAGCAAGAAGAGGTTAGACTTGCTCTCTGGATAAATCACTGAGAAGCTTTGGGTCAGAAAATATGTGAAGAGTGCCTTCTAGGCTGATCACGCCATGAAACTCTGCCTCCGAGAGAGCACCATGGACTGTTGCTTTGCTGGCATAAGTAGCTGGATCTTCTGTCGGCTTTACCGTAGATGGCATATTAATGAGTAGAGGCACTATCCACTGTTTGTCTACCCTAACAAGCTGTCTGACCTTCAAGAAAGTGAATGTGCGAGTGGGTCCACTGCCTTACCTTATATTTCTCCCACCTCCTCCTAACAGGGTAGTACAGCGTGAGCCTATACGATCAAACTGCATGTGATATTCTGGGTTGACTTCAACTTTGGTGAAAACACCTCAGTCTCCCAATAAACCGAGTCTCCCAATAAGCTGATTCCTGGTACCCACTCTCATCCAAGCCCTTACAACTACACACATGTTCACTGATTTACACACATAAATACACAAATGCCCGCATTTCTCCAGTATTATCTTTTCAGAGGCAGAATGTAAATTAGTAAATCCCTAAGGTAATTAAAAGCCAAGCCTCCGACTTATTGCATGAAGCCTTCCTGACTAATAAACACCTGTGCTGTGTATCAATTAGGACAGCTTCATTTGTGTGGGCAAATGGACTGCTACTGTGTTTGGTTAGTTCAAAGAACATATCTTCCCTTTCCAGCTGTGCACACATCATGGTGATTCTGTTAAAATGGGACCTTAAAGGTCAGATTTGTCTATACTATTAGAATGACCTTGGGGAGCTCAGTCTAGATTCAGTCTTGTTCATGTAATCATTAAGTTGTCTCCGACAGAGAGCCGACTAAACTGTGATGTCATGCATTCCCACGGGAACAGGACAGGAGGGGGGAATGATGTTTTATGTTCAAAGCAGTTGTCAAAGCTTGTCATTTATGCCAGAAGACCTCCAAGATCACAACGGTCGCATCTGCAACGTGATGTGAGCTTGTATATCAGCTGTTCTCGGTTCTCGAGGTGAAGTATATACCAGCATGTGGAGTGTCTCTTCACAGTCACCAGCCAACACAGAGAGGAGGTTGAATGAACTGAAAGCAGCGCTCCCCAAAACAACAGGTTTGGGGATCTGTTGGGAACTGAATGATTATATGAAACAGGCATGTGCAGTCTCAATGTTGGTAAACAAGAAATCCGTCTATATATCCTGCTGGCTGGCATCAGTGGCGTGGCTATTGGCTTTTTGATTTGTCTCCACACTGTTGAGAGGGAAAGTGTAGTTCTTGATTATGTTACATTTAGCAAAAAATTAAAAAATATGTGGAAATCCGATAATAACACAAACAAAACGTGTGCAAATTGCGGGCCCGCTGTAAATTACTTCCTGCTGGTATGATGTCATGAAAAGATAAAGCCAGACGTCCTGTTGACAATAAATGGGAGACTGACATCGTGGACACCAAAATGGATTTTCTGGAAATATATACATGTTGTTTTTTCTATGTGTCCATTTTGTTAGCGGAAATGAACACTAGCTCTCTATCATTTCCATATGAATATGAATGTGAATGTGATTGACAGGTGAACGTACTTGAACTGAAATGATGCTTGGCGTCCTGATCAGAATGTGATTGGCAACTTGTATTCATATACCATTTCATTATAAATTGTTCAGTATTGTGCGGTTGTGTACCAATCTGAGTGCAGATTATAGCAAACACTTGCTCATAAGAGGCAAATTCATACAAATAATTAACACAATTAGCGCTTCATTTATGATAGACAAAAAAGCATAGGATATGCACATCTCCATCTCGCTTCATTAATGATGACATAATACATCAATTGAGCATTAATTAATGTTGACCAAAGTTTGTTAAGAATGTTATTCCACAGTTATGTGAATTCATGCAACCATGGGCCACACGTGGTGTGTTTGTAGATTTGCTTTTTTCAGTGGCTTCTATGCCTAGGATGAGTGGTCATAGGTGGGCAGGATTTGTGAGACAAGCCAGTCTCTGGATAGACGTGAAACTGGGCATGCACACTGCCTGGAGGCCAGAGCAGAACCTCTGCCCCAAATATTTCACATCAGCTTGTTACAGCGCCTGTTATTATTGATAATCGATCATTTTGATTGTATGACCTACGGTTCAAGAGCTATACGCCAAAATGTGTAGGATGGCATATATTCCTTGACCTAGCGTGAACGTGCGTGCAAGTTTCACAGCAATCAGATGCTCATGATTTGAGGCATTTGGTTAAAAACGGGACACTTTGGAAGCCAAGCTTAGTCAATCAGGATGGAATATGAAAAAAAATACAAATCCGTCTTGATCACACGACTATAGAGATAATTTGCGTGATGTTTGGACAAAATCTTACACTAATATAAAATATACAGTAATATAAAAAAATCTCTTTAGCAGAAATCAGCCTCTTGGTGGCACTATATTTGGCCGATGTGTAAAGTTTGGGGCATAGGTTCTGCTCTGGCCTCCAGGAAGTGAGTGTGCACAGTTTCACACCTATCCAGAGACTTGCCTCACTAATCCTGCCCACCTATGCATAGAACGCACCGAAAAAGCTGATCTACAAACCCACCATGTGTGGCCCATAATATGGTCGCATGAAAGGCTATTTGAATGTCAAAAAGAGCTGCTTTTGCAGCATACAGTACATGTTCTTCCCCCAGCAACGTGATATTCACATTTGCGGCATGTGTACATACATGTATTTATGTTTATGATTTGTTTGTTTATTTTGTATCTTGTACATCACATTGGTCAACCAAATGGTTGTTTTAAATGTGGTTTGTAAATAAAGCTAGACTACATGAAGTAATGATACAACTTGTTTGACTGTTCAATACACAACTTTATAACCGAGTCCGGGACCAGCACATTTTGTTGAGTTGCAATAACAACTGTGGTGACATACGTAGATAGGCCCATACGAATATAAATTAATCTTCATTTAATTTACCTGTTTGATTCCCATAGCTCATTTTAAACTTCAACAGTACGTTAAAATAATGTATCCGTCTCTGTATCTGCCTATCTCAGCTGCGCTGCACACTTTGATCAGTGCTTTGATGGAGTCCAGAGAGGAGATCCCATAGCCCGGGGGGATAGCACTGATTGGTTAAACAAAAACACAACCCTGTTTTTGAGCTAAACTTGGCAAAAAGCTTAGCAATAAAGTCATTTCATGATGTCATTGACCTGTCATTTGTGTTGCGTCATTCATTTTTCTATGCATTGACCTTGCATGCAATTGAGGTATATGCACACAATGTACGCCCTTGGGGCATCAGCAATACACACATTGAATAAAAATGTGATTGGTTGGATGGTTCGCAATGTACCCCAAGGACACAGACACATACTCAAAGATGTGTGTAATTTATAGATACATTGTTGTGCAGTTTATTCCTTTTTTTTTTTTTTTTTACTATTTGTCACTGTAACAACCTGAATAACCCCACTGGGGGATTAATAAAGTGTTATACTATCCTATCCTATTAGCAGAGATTGTCCCTTGCACAAAATGTTGTGTACATGTACTGTAGTAGTTTGTTTGTTACACACTCCGTGGCTTTGCTGGGGTTTCCTCTGACATGCACTCAGGGTCACAGTCAGGTAGATGGTACATGTTTATTGTAGAGAGGGCAAGATGGTACAAGCCAGAGCTGATGGAAATGTGCTGTTATGACAGGCTCTCTCTTGAGAGTGTGTGACGCTGGCCCATCCTGGCTGAAGCTCTGTACAGACCGGCGAATTAGCGAAAGCGACGTGAATAAGCGAACCAAAAAGGCGAAGTATTCGCGATTCGCCTTTTTCCATACACACCAAAAAGCGACGCGAATATGCGTCTAATATTCACTTAATTCACCTAAAAACGAGCCGGGTGATATTTGCCTGTAGCCACAGGAGAAAGGAGAAGAAAGGAGAGAGGAGAACGGACGGGGAAACAAATAAAACAATTCGAACTACATCCTCAAGTGATGATGACCTGGCCATGGTTGTTAGCCTATTAAATAATAAAAAGAAAAAGAAGAATAGAAGTATTCACCGGCGCACACAACCCATCACATCACAGAAGAGACAACACGCGTTCACCGTTCCCCCTCCGTTCCGTTCCCCCACAGACAGGCAGCTCGCAGCAGCGGTGGTGTAAAGTAACTAGAAGTACATTTACTTGAGTAGCCTGTACTTGTAGGTATTTGTACTTCAGTCCAATTCCCAGTACTTTCCTTCTACTCCACTACATTTCGGATCCTATTGTATTTAATACCCAGCGATTTATTTTAAAATATTAGTCTTTTTACAGATATAAATTAACAAAAAAAAACATACATAAACCATGCTTTTACCAGTAGACATTCGAGTACTTTTTCCAAGCAGCCACACAGACGAGAGACACGGAAAAGAAACGTCGTTGCCCTCGGCCTCAATGCAAAGGGAAGGTCCCTTGACCATGCTTTCTCTCTCTCTTTAAGTAGGATAGAGTGAGCTTGATTTAATACAGAGAGAGAGAGGAGTTCACCAGCGAATGTTCGCTAAATTCAACACAAGGGCGAATAAAAAACAGACGCCTTTTCGCTTTTTCGAAATTCGCGTTTGGTGTGGACGCTTCCATTAACTTTATAAGGGTTTAAACAAAAAACAAACTATACGCTAATTCGCCAATTCGCCAATTCGCCGGCGGTCTGTACGGACCTTGAGCCTGTGCTTTCATGCCCATTAGTGCTTTTCAGAACAGCAGAAAAAAATATTGTCTGGTCAAATGACTTAATCACTCAAAATACTTAAATACTTTCTTTCATTCACCTAAATGTAAGTACTGAAATCGATGTATAAATGTTGTGACGGTGGGGCTCAAGCTCCCCCAGAACCCACAGTGCTTGGCTATGAAACCAGTTCAGTGAAAGAGGTTTTAAAGTTTCCTCAGCAACAGTTCTGAAACCCAGCATTACCAGGAGCTTGTCAACCCAGTCACTGTCCATGAAGAAGATAATACACAATCCACAAGTTTCCAACATCCCATCGTGCATTGCGCAGAAGGTGGGCGGCAGTTCCGGCGTCGCAGCCAAGTGTGATCTACAAGCAGCTCATAACAGTTGCATCTGCGACGCGACGTGAGCTTGTATGTCAGCAGTTCTCCGGATGTGTCCCACACATAATTCTACAGTAAATTCCCACGGAAACAGGTGGATAGAGTTATAAATGGTGCATTTTCTGTTTATAAATGATGTGATGAAACCATTCACACAGCCTGTTGAACCATGGTGAGTTGGAACTTCACGCCCAGGTCCTCTTTTCATCGGCAGTAATCGCTACACAGGTGAGGAGGCAATGTGGAGAGTTGAAGCCCACGGGCGGTGAAGGATGCCAAGGTGCACCATGGACTCCAACTCCGAAGGTACGTTGCGTGAGTGCCGGATACTCAGCTAGGAGAAACTCATCTGTAGCGCAGAGCGTGGTAGACAGTCGGAAACTTCCCCACCGAGCATGCATGCATACAAACAGATGGTGGCTGTGCTGATCAGGTGGCAGTTCTTCACGTATGCACACAGAAAATCTGTGCCGAAGAGGGGGAAGGACACATTAGCCGTGACAAAGTACCAGCCGAACCGCTGTCCACAGAAGCTCAGCGTCACATACAGGTGCATGGCATTTCCCTGGGTTTCAAAACAACACACGGTAGGCACCGCTTGGTGAGAGCGGCTCAGCCTGATTTTTAGAGTGGAGGACCTTCCTCCTTTCTGAGCTGCTAGAGTGATGCTCCCATTACATGTTTGAACATCCCTATACCGGTAGTTTCATGGTCAGATAAAAAGAAAATTCTCACCCTCTAATTATTCAAATTTTATTTGCTTGCTGGCACAGCTCACGGGACATACAATGTCATGAATGAGTGATGTACCGTCGGAGGCTGGCATGCATGAGATAATTACTCAGTGTAATTTATTAGAATAAATGAATCTTGAATGAATGAATGAATGAATGAAAACTATTTCTGTTTGGATTATTCAGTGGATTACTGTTTGGATTACCAAAGTTCTGGGGGATCTAACATGGAGGGGTAACCACAACGCATACTCCATTGAGATCACGATAATGGATCGATCACCAGGAGAAACTCTCAGTAGTGGGGTTATCCCTTTGTACTTTTGCGCAACACTATCATCACTATCAGGCAGGGCATTCGTTTATTAGGAGGAAATATGGAGATACAAGGTTTCTTCACGACAGCGACGACACAAAAAAAAAACAGCATTGACATCTCAGTTGACAATGAGTGAGATTATGAGCTCATAAAAAGTCCCTTTGATATTGGTTTTCTCTTAAAATAGTGAACTCTCTTCTCTGTTTGCCTGGATGCACACCATGATGAAAACACTGCCTCCTCCACCTGTTCATTAATCAGGAAGGCAGTGCAGATGGCGTTCTCCGACAAAGAAGAAAACATGGAGAGCTCTCAACTTTTCTGCCGTTAATTAATCCTTCTTTTCTTTGAGTAGCACTACAAACCACATAAATTAACCTACGGCTAGAGGAGAAAAGAGTCACCTAACTGTGCATATAATGCATAAAGTGCTCAGTACTGTACTAATTGAGTTAAATTATACATGTTTTTCTCCACAATTATATTTTGTGCTTTCTGTTTAGTTTATTTTTTTTACTACACATGTGGATTTGCCAATTGCGATTACAATCTGTCACACGCTGAGAGCTTAGTCAAATATAGCATATGCAGGCACACACATGCACGCACGCACACACGCACGCACGCACACACACGCACACGCACACGCACATGCACACGCACACACACACACACACACACACACACACACACACACACACACACACACACACACACACACACACACACACACACACACATGCGCATGCAAGCACACACACAATGCCTTTGCACAAACTGTATAATTATTAAAATGCCAAGCAGCAATATATCCCCCCTGATGAATGCTTCCAAGGTCTTCATCAACCTTTTATTAAAACATTAGTCCCCAGTATGTGACATTTGTTGGATTATTTCTCACATTTAGCATTTCCCTGGGCTGGTTACCTCATTATGTCAGCTAGCACTAGATGGGTGATGTGGCCGGGTATACAGGACTGAGCCCTGCATGGGGAATGGCCGAGAGGAGGGTTTGAGATGGAGAACAACATGTCCCTGTGTAGTGTTAAAACTCAGTATATTCTTGTTTCATCAAAAATCCAGCCGGTCAAATGCAGAATGATGTATAATGCGTAGTGGAATAAACAAGGAGAATCAGTTCAGTTGCCAAGGTCAACTACATGGCCAGAAATGAATTAGATCTTATGAAGGTCTTTTGTTGTGGAACAACTAAAATGATTCTGTGATTGCCATTCTTCTGATGGTGCCTATTCTAATCATGCTCCTAAATGTTTGTTGTGATTGAATGTGAATGCAACTCTTTGATTGAAAATACCTCTCACTCTCCAGCCATGATGGCTGTTGGCCAGTGCCAGCATGTGAAATTCATGATTTTGGCAAGCCCGAGTTGTTTGATCTGGATTTCCCAACAGATGATGTCTATACTTAACTTTCAAAATCACCACTGCAGTCATTAAAAATGTCCAGACACACAATCAGGTAAACAGAACCCAACGTTAAGTTGTACAAATTATGTTACCTTTTTAACCAGATGAGTCAATTTAATTGGAACAACAAACAACAAATGGATGTGTAGAATCCCTCAAATCCATACGATTCACGCTTTGGGTCAATGTAAATACTAGGGACAACAAGTCAACAGGGTAATATGATTGCACACAAAGAGCTTGTCATGATGTTAATTCTATGATTAGTATGCTTACTGTGATCTAGGATTATGCATCAGGTGCCACTGTTGCCACAATATCCGTAATAGCTCATATAGTGTAGAATAAGGCATGTAAAATTAGGAGCTAATATGACTACAGAACTATGAAATTACTAATACTCATGCAAGCAAGCAACTAATTATGTGTACTTCAGATAAAGAGCTATTTTCTTCCCATTGCTCCAGTGTGTTGCAGGTAGAGTGATTATATCACAATGAAATGGCAAAAGCAATAACCAACACGAAGAAGGAAATTACAAAATGGGGAATACCACTCATTTTCAACATTGAAACATATACCTTACGGTGCATTTTAACAGCAGGCGACAGCCGGACATATTTTCCGGAAGTGCGTTATTTGTCAATGGGACAACCACTGGCGATATTTTATCTTTGGAGGACATCGTCCGGCAATAGCCAATCAAATTCATGTGTTGCTTTGTTTACCCAATGAAGGACGTACGGTAATGACGGCAGGAACGCTCACTAGAAGATTTTAATCGACCAGCGTCACCGTGCAGGCTTGAGGGCGGAGCCAAAGTGTACACCTTCCGTATCACATGACCCCAACAATCAATCAGTAAGGCATATTATGACATGGTTCAATGTTGAACTGAGTGGTATTCCCCTTTAAGCATTTCTTATTTACACCACTAATATATCATACATACTGTAAATACATACGCACGCACGCACGCACGCACGCACGCACGCACACACACACACACACACACACACACACACACACACACACACACACACACACACACACACACACACACACACACACACACACACACACACACACACACACACAAAGGTATATTACTTTTCTTGAGCCATCACCTCTTATTCTTCTAGAAAAGCAGCTTCCTTTATCATGGAACAACTCTGCCATTGTCAGTGTTCTTTCTGTACTAAAAAACAGCAAAAGGGATTGGTGGAAGTCTCAAAGCTGATGTAATGATCAAGTGTTCCATATTAATGGGTGCCATCGGCCCACTGCTGCTAGGTTATTTTCTTTATAATTGTCCATTTTCTAAATCAGCAGGTGTCTGCATTTAACAGAAAAGCACTGAAGGCACACATGATTCTGTGATTGTCGATACATGATTGATGGTAGTAACGCAATCGTAGGCTCAGTGTGCATCAAAGTCATAAGCCAAGCACATTGTATTTCTGTGACCATATCTACTGATTTGGTTCCCGGCAGTTTCTCTAATAGGCTGTCAATGCAGCGATGTTGTCATAATAATAAGAGTCATCTCCCCACCCCTGGACACAGAAATTGAGAAGAATATGGAAGTCTCATATCGTCGTTGTCGGGTGGAAACCTTGTATGTCCAAAACCATTCGTTTTGTATTTATCATTTTAAAAATGATTTTAAATAGTGATAATAGACAATCTACAAGCACACCACGCCTTGCACCGCGAGGTGTGGTGTGCTTGCAAATCTGCTATTTTCACTAGTCTTGTGCGACAGTCTTGTATGATGAAGCAGGGCTTTACTTTACAATAAAACGTATACACTTGAAACTTGGAGATACGAGGTTTCGGCCTGACTGTGACGATACAGTCTTGCATGATGTCCCTCTGATCAATGTGATGGTTGGATCCTGCTGAGAGTTGAAGATGTGCAGGTGATGAAGCAAGAGAGACAAGAGCTAAATAGGAGAAGGAGAACGATAGGGAAATTGGTGAGAAAGCCACAGTACTGAGAAATAATATAGTTATTCATTAATAGCCAAAATAGAAAGAAGAACATTTTGTTCCTGAAGCCAACAGCTATTTTTGTTTTGTTTTGTTTTTAAGGGTGGTCTTCTTCACTGATCCTCTCCATCCATCTATTCTACTAAATAATTGCTGGTTTCACATGCAGTGTTGTGCAGTAACACATTACTTAGTATATAATACAACCCACTACCCGGTAACGAGTAGCGTAACTTATTATACAGTAGCTACCTAAACAGTAATATTATTACATACTGTATTAGACATGAATTGTTTTTGTTTTGAGCGAAATACAAGTGCCTTCTCTTCGCTGTATCAGTTGTAACTGTCTATGAGCCAGCGCCATGGTGTGTCTGTGTCCAGCAGACAGCTGCTGGTCCATAGCCTGATTATCAGACTGAAGCTTCCTGAAACGGGCGGGGTCTATGGTCTGTAATTACTGTAACTATCCTAAAATGGTGGCAAAAATAATTTTTGGGGAAAAAAGTCAATGGATGTGATTTAGATAGCATGTTGTTCAGACAGATGGCATTGTTTATGGTCTCCAAGTTTCTACTTTGTTCTCTACACTCTATTTATGCAACTATTTATTTAGGGTTCATGCATATTCTGCTTATTTAGATTTTTAATTACTTCACACTGGATAAGAGTGTCTGCTAAATGCTTACATTGTAAAGTGTAATTGTCAGGACATAATATATCATGGATCTTCAACAGGGGGTCCTCAGAGTTACTACAGGGGGTCCTCCAAATCTTTGAGTGATAGAAACTTTTTTTTCTTCTTTTTTATATTAACCATATTAACCAACCCTAGCGTCTATATTCTGAGAACTTTAGCCAAAAATAGCAGATCTTCAAGCTCACAATGCCTTGCGCTGCTTGTAGAACAGCTATTTTTGGCAAAAAGCTTTGGTGTAGAGGGGGAAAAGAGCAGACTATGTACAGAGTGAAAGGTCAAGTTTATTAAGTATTGAGGTTGGTAGGTTAAATATCTGAAAACACAAATTGACATGAATCCAAAATACACTGACGATTGTGCTGTCAAACAATGAAACTAGTATATGGAATCTATGATAAGGTTGTGGGGGGTCCCTGCTTCATCTCTCTCTCAACTAAGGGGTCCTTGGCCTGAAAACGTTGAAGACCCCTGCTATATATGATCAGGACAAAAACAGGAGGTGTGATAGTTCCATGATCATTCAGCACTCTACTGATGTCTTATAAAAATGTGGGTAGAGAACTGAGCTAGTTACCTGTAGCCTGCAGCCTTTCCATTTTAGCATGAAATTAAGGTCAAAACTCTTACCCTCCATTTTATAATTAGTTGTGAAAATGAGAATGGCTTGGTTTAAGGATCCAAAGATATTCTCTCCTTTTATTTGAGATGGAAAACCAAATGATTTGTTCTCCATATTGTCGGGGTTCTTTATCATGTCCTCAGTCACTCACCACACAGAGATTTGTTTGGAACATATAGGGATGACCCGAGGCAAGTAGGACATGAAGAATCAACATGTAGAATTAACAGAACAGCCCCAGTAGAATTTGGAGCTATGAGCAAAATAAAAAATCATGTAATCAATTGCCGGTCAGAGTCTTATTTTGCCAACACCATAAGCATACCTTAATATGTAAATGTACTGTGTGTTACTATTAAATAATTATGTTTTAATGAGAATGCCACTTTGATGCCAAAATGAGGAATCTGGGTTTAGGCTACTGTAAGTTGCCGACCATGCACAATATTTGTGATCATTTACAGTTTTTTTTAAATGTCAAGATGCCCAACAACCTCTCTTTAGCAATGAGGCTAAACTGATTACAGAAGCAGACACCAGCACTTACATCAATGTACAGACATGTGAATGGACATTTAATGCAGCCTCGGCTAAACTATACCAGGAATTGAAAGTCTCCGCTCGCTGAAGGATAAATCTGAGGAACATAAGCATTATTATGTGTCTTTATCACGTAGTCGGCAGCAACAGCCACTGTCTCAGGTCTCTGCTCTGAGTTATGACCTCATCATCTCGTTTGTACAAAAGGGAGAAATTAAATTAGTCAGAGTAATGAATCCTGGGCGCTTCTCATAGCAAAGTCCTCTGCTCATTGTTCCTCAAGTCACTTAAGAAACTAATCTGCAGCACATACACCCCACTCCCACCCCCCTACACCCCTACACAAACACTTAAATCCTGTCCCTTTGAAAGAGCTGTCCCGGGTCCTGAATTTTTAAATATAGCTGCCCAAGGGGGTCCCACATCAAAGATGGAATAGCAAAGCGTGACGGAGCTGTTGGGACCTACAGTAGATGAAGGGAGGGCACGGCATGTTGGTTTTACCATTAATCAAATACAATCATTTTGAAGAGAATTGTTCCTTTTCTGTCGGTAGAGAAAGGAATGCATTCTGTGGTATATAAATGGGCCTTCTGCAGTGTGTGTGTGTGTGTGTGTGTGTGTGTGTGTGTGTGTGTGTGTGTGTGTGTGTGTGTGTGTGTGTGTGTGTGTGTGTGTGTGTGTGTGTGTGTGTGTGTGTGTGTGTGTGTGTGTGTGTGTGGTGGGGGGGGGGGGGTGGAAGGTAGAAGTTCTCACTGTGACATTGATGTGAGTGTGAAGTGAATGTGTAATTAATGACACTCTTACTCCTAATTAAAAGCTCTTAGCTTTCCCTACACAAGGTTGCAGCAGCTGGTGAAGATTGGGGCCCTCACTGTGAGATGAGAGACATAAATTTCACGACAGTATCGCGCGGCAGCACCTGCCTCTGCCCACACCTGTCACCACTGGAATCATACCTCATTCTGTCAATGAATTAACATCCTCCTGGGCTAAAAGAGAGCGAGAAAAAGGCGGATTTCTTGATCGCAGAAATCCTGATCCCCAGTGGCTTGAGGGTGGTAGTTTGTATCCATTTTCAAAATTAAATATATCATACTGTTGTTTGGTTCTGCGAGGCAGACACCTGCCTCCCATAGTAAAAATGGCGCACTCCAGACCTGAGAGATTTCCCCTGGGACGCACATCGGAGTATTGCCTTGTAACTATAGCTTAATATCATGTCAAAATCTCCTGAGGATGATACAGCTTGTCAAGCCACTGTGCCACTGAACACCGGCATGGGAACTGGTTTGGAAGAAGGGAAAACGAGAGCAAGTCAAAGGCTAGGAGGCGCAGATGGAGAGGGGTGGGGTGGGGATGTGGGGTGCAGGTGGGAGAGAAAGGGATTCACAGGATGTAAAGTGCTAGTAAAGCGCTATAGAATCCCCCCAGGTGATAAAAGGAACAAGGGAAAAATAAAAGGCTATCAAGTCATTTGAAAACACAATGGGAAGCCGTGTGGGGTTTCCATTTAGCATGAAATTTTAATGTCAGTTCAATAAATGATTGTGTTGTTTTTTCCTTTGCTGAAATGTCTTTAACCGGGGCAGACTATGAGATCTGAAGGAAAGTTCCAGAGGGACATGTAGAAATCCCATTTCACTTATATCCCCTGCACCTCCGCCCCTTATCTGTTACACTCTCTTTCTGTCTGACCCTGCAACACTCGCTGGCTGGATACCACTGAATGTCTTTTCCTTTCTCCTTTCACATTGCGGTTAGATCGACCTAAGGAGTCATTGTTATAATGTGGTCAAGTAAATAAATGCTAAAAGATACTTAATAAAGCACAAGTATACAGAACATGTTAACAGACCATCACTGCACTCTCTATATGTTTCTCTGATTTGACCATCGGATTTTTTGTCTCAATTTAAACTGCCTCCAATAGTGGTCATGACAGATTCCATCTCCACAGAGGTAATTAGTGTGGTTGCAACCAGACTGTTCTAATCCAGCTTTATGTAATCTAGAGTAACCCTTTTTTCTGTAACCCCAAAGGTCCATTGAGTTCAATGGACATATAATGTCCAATCAGGATTGGTCAAGCTTCACATGACATCATAATATGTAATATAAATAGTAAGACGAAATTCAGTTAGGCCTACACATTTTTTCCCAGCAGATATCTCGTATCCCGTTGACCGCAAACCCGCGACTCGCGTAAGTGCAGCCACACTTGCAATTTCTCCGAATTTCACCTTTCTAGTTAATAGTTTGGGTGATGTAATGGTAGTTGTTGCTTGTTATTATGTCCAATGCACCTTGTTACTGGGGAGTTTTGAGAGATAATGCGGTATGTTGTGAGTTAAGATGTGCTTTTTTAAATATTTGTGCGTGTGTGACTGCGTGCGTGCGTGCGTGCGTGCGTGCGTGCGTGCGTACGTTAGTGGACGTTAGTTATACTGCTCCACAGCTCCAGCCTCTGATTTAACTGTGTGCATTAATTCCAGTTCATTAACAATTTAGAATGCATTGCTGTGATCTGACCCCTTTTTTTAACCATGAGGCATGTTTTTTTGCTGTGAGAAATTATAGAAATTGATTGAGCAGTAAAACAACGTGTCATCTTTGTGCTCGCTGATAACATGATGAATTGTCACTGTGGACATCTCCATCACCTACTCTGTCTTGCTAAGCCACCCTTGATCACTGTCAGAGGAGCGAAAGATGGTCAGCGATTGCTTTGTACCGTAGGCAAGAGGTATTCAATCTTCTCTCTCTCTCTCTCTCTCTCTCTCTCTCTCTCTCTCTCTCTCTCTCTCTCTCTCTCTCTCTCTTTCATACACAAAAACACACACATCTCAAAATAGTTTTACCTACCGTGCTGTATACTTCAGCATTAACCCCTTGAACCCTAATATCCCCATTCTGGCGATAAAAATAGCAGATCTACAAGGTGAGCTTGTAGATCGACTACTTATGGTGAAGAGATTTGTTGCGACCGTAGGTCGCATTTACTACCAAAACCTCCACAGGCTGTCCGTGAGTGAGTCAGTCACACGTCACAGTGAGTCAGTCCGTCAGTCACACGTCACACTCTTGCCCTGCTCATATCTCCGCAACCGTTGCCCCGATCCATGCCAAATTTTGCACACACACTCCTTACCTGCCAAACTACAACCTCCAAGGACCCCCGGAGCGGGGACCCCCAGATGTAAAAAATGACCAAATGTGCTAAACTGACCAAATGACCACCCCAACGGGGCTGCTCACGGGGAATTCCCGGGGACCACCGACTCCTGGTGCTCCAGAACGGATGCAAAAGTGGTGGCGCCCCCAGTGGAGGACCCCCTACACTGCAGCTCACATAAAATGCCGTAACTCCGGCTAGGAGCGACCGGGACAGCCGGGGCCGGTACCTATTCGTCCGCCTTGGCGGCGCGGAGACCCCACCCCCATTTCTCACATGGCCCTCTTCTAGCGCCACCATGAGGCCCATTCTTGCAAAACACATTTTTGGACACTGCTCCTAAAATTTTTGCCCTAAAATCATGCAAATCGGTACACAGTATGTCTACACTCATCCCATCAACATGAATCTCTCCCATATAGCGCCACCTCCAGGCCGATTTTTAAAAACACATTTTTGGACACTGCTCCTACAGATTTTGCCCTAAAATCACGAAAATCACTACACAGTATGTCTACACTCATGTCATCAACATGGATCAGGAAGATTTTGGAAAAACACATTTTTGCCCTATTTGTGGAGATAAGTGACCTACGGTCGCTTATCTCCCGATTAGGGAGTCTTACTGGTATTGTTGAGGGAAATACAAGCACACTGAGTATAGAGCACTGGGGGCGACGTGCGCGTGACGTCATTAAAACCGTGTGTCCCCCAAACATTGAATCACCAATGCAACACTGAACAACTAAAAAATGCTATAAGTATTCTAATATAATGGAATAAATCAAAGATGTAATACCCTTTAATGTTTTTTTTTTTTTTTTTCCAAAAAACTTTTACCATCTGTTCTGGAGCTACTTTGCTAACAGCCAAACAGATAAACAGACTAACGGAAATATAATACCCGACCAACTTATTTGGCGAGATGTTTTGGCCATTTGAAATGTTTGACTTCCCCATCTTCCCAGAAATCTGCGTCCCTTATGCATTCAAATCCCCACATCTCTTATGGCATTGCCTTGTTGGTAAAATCTTCTGGTGCCAACACCGTTGTCCTTACATTTATCCCCTCCCTTAAGTCCTCTCCCCATACCTTCTCTCCCATGAGTGCTGCTGACTAGGACAGCTGTTCAACACCCGAGAGACAAACACTGACAGGGACTGTTTACTCATGTCTCTTTCACCAGTAACATCTGTTCAAATACCCTGTTAAAGGGAACATCTAACAGCAGCACTCCACACTATAACTACTTAACCACTGAGATGGTCCCCAGTGTCAATGCTTATTGCTTACATTCTGAGCAGTACATGGATAACAAGTATAAATATGAATTACCAAGTATAATGTTGCTGAACCAGCTTACTTTGACACAGTGGCATCAGTTCAGCAAAAGCTAGGGTATGGCAAAGATGGGAGTCCTCATGGGCGTGTGCGAAAAAATCGGGTTTTGTCCGTTTTCCCCCCAGGTTTCTACGGTTTCTTGGGCTGGATATAGAAGCCTGGAACGGTTGTTCAAGTGCAGCTAAACTTGGCATGCCACAATTAACAATAATGCATTGGACCTGTAACAATAATGCATTGGACCTGTGCAGCTGACCTGCAGAACCTGGGAATATACCATTTTGTCAAGATGGGGAGAATACAAGTGTGGAGAATATAATATATAATATAATACCTTGATAAGTGACCCTTTTGTTAAATTTTGCATTTGTAGTTATTTTATTGTAATTTAACAACATAATAACCAGCACAGATAGACAAAGAGATATTCATTGTTTTATATTTAAAAGTAACTTTTATTTTCCTCCCTGGACCTAGGTTATGGCAGCTGCATACCCCTGCCATACCCAATTGATGCCCCTGCTTTGAGAGAAATAAAACTTTGTCAAATGGTAATAGTCTCTGCATTAATGGTTTATAAGTATTTTGCTTAATTTGAATGATGAGTAATATTATTTAGAAAAATAAGAAATGACCGGTGACATGTTAAATAATTATGTAACGATGTTAGCATGTAACCAAAAAACAAGAAGTCTAAGATCAGACAAATGCTCTATACTTAGAATAATATAAATGAAGCAAAACAAAACCTGCACACAAACACTTTACTTTCAGCTTTATTTCTGTTTATACTCCGTCGTACTGCGGCGTTCCATGCCAAAAATAGTGGATCTACAAAGTTGCATCTTCTTTTTTTTGGCACTGCGCACCATCGTACAACTAATTATGAATTGGGCTTTGCTCTTGTGTACACAGACTGATGAGAAAGAGGTAGGCCTATAGACACTCTTTGCAATGTTCACTCTAGCATGCAGACTGATAGTATTTTCACAAACAAAGAAGAAAAGAGTCAAGCTGTTTTGCCTCACGCAGGAGCACAGCACAGCGGTGACAGGTTATCTCCATGCATATTGATGACAGCTAGCCACAGTGGCCTAGGTTTGATTGAACAGTCACACAATGGGAAAAGGCAGGCTACTTCTCATGTTCGTCCATCAATCAATGCAGCAGACTGCACTTCTCTCAGCTTTGTTTGAGTGTCAATTAGCCGACGTGGTTTGGGTTGCAAGATGAATTTCAGAGGACCGTATATTTCACAAGGCAGACGGCGTGCAACCTACAGCTGTGGGACCAATCAACTGCCTCAAATACACACAGCACAGATTAATGATTGGAAAGGGCTGAATGGTCGAGTTTTCATATCATGCAAACCGTGCAGTGATCTGCAACTTTTATTGAGGCGCGTTCAAATTCCACAAACCATGGTCCTCGTAGTGACATTTTTATATGACCTCTAAATGGTAGTTAATCAAACGATTCAGACCTTCAGAAGAAAAATAAATGGTTCTATCAGTGGTAGTGTTCTGAAATCAGCCTTATCATAGTATATTTCTATCAGACTACTGATATCCAAACCAAGCTGATGAGATCAGAGACTGACTGAGCACACGCCATATGCGTGCACGCTCAAAGCCACACACACGCACGCACGCACGCACGCACGCGCGCACGCACGCACGCACGCACACACACACACACACACACACACACACACACACACACACACACACACACACACACACACACACACACACACACACACACACACACACACACACACACACACACACAGTCACACACACTTGCAGCTTAGTCAGACAGAGCCAACTTGCAACACAGGCACCAACAACAATAGCCAATAAAACGATCAATCATCATAGCGAGTACAAAATAATAGCCTATAAAGATCAATTAAACTCACCATGGGTGGTAATGTGTCCATCAATGCCAAACTTTTCCTTTAAGTCCTACTCGAAAAAGGTTTCCCAAATTGTCCAGTAAATCCACACCAAATCTGTTTATTCTCCTCCTTCAGCCATGTTTTGTTATTTGTGCATTTATTTGTTAAATGAAGTTAATTTAGCGAACTGAACTCATCATCATCAGCTCAGAGTAAACAGAAGAACATGAAAACAAAGGTTTGGTTTGGAGGAAGTGGTTCCCGTTTATCATTGGACAGTTCTTTCAAAGATCTGTTCAATGAGAAACGGGAACCGCTTCCAGGGATGGGATCTATAGACTGTAGGGCTATGGGAAGCTAGCAACACCAAAATAAAAGCCTTAGGTTTCTGAGGCAAGCAAGCAACTTCATCAGGGCCAGCTTGAAGGCTCTGCTATCTGAAAGAATACGCCCAGCAAGCTCTTGATCTGATTGGTTGGAAGAAGCTGACAATTTAAATGTCAGCCCCATTCACTTGTACTGCGGCTGGATTCAATGGACATTTTGAAGGCTCAGGGTGGAGATTTCTACCGGAGACAACACAAACATTCTGATTGGTTAAAAAAACAGGCTTTGTTTTTAGACCTGCAGGGAGTGGAAGCAGACACCAGCCTGACTGAGTGAATGAGAGACAATGATGGCAGTGAAATAAATACAATTATGTTTCTGGAAAAATAATTATATATTATGACAAATAAATGTCTTTATCAGGCAAGTGCACGGCCAGCAGAGAAGGCCTTGCAGGCCCTGACAGCCCACCACTGTTCAAATGTTGTTTGTGGACTACAGCATTAAACACAACAGCTCCTATGGCTCGACACAAAGCTGAGAGACCTATATCTCCACCCGACCATGTGCAGTTGAATACAGGACTTCCTGACTAGCCCCGGCAAGCGGTGAGAATGGGCAACATCACTTAAGCCCCTCTGACCCTCAACAAAGGTGTGTTGAGTCCTTGCCTCCACTCCCTGTACACACAAAACTGTGCGGCCATGCACAGCTCCAACGTCATCGCCAGGTATGATGACGACACAACAGTAATGGCCCAGAGTTTCAATGACAACAAGTCTGCATACAGAGACGAGTTATACTGTAGATCACTGACACTATGGTGTCAGGAGAACAACCTTGCCCTCAATATCAACAAGATAATCATAGATGGATTAAAGAAGGCTGAGGAAAGAGGATCTAATTGCATTGATGGTATTGGAGTGGAGAGTTTCCGTTAGTTTAACTTCCTCGGAATACACATTGCTGCACACACACAACGTACACGGTGAGAAAAAAAAGCCCAGCAATACCTGTACTGCCACATGAAGTGTCATCCCTCACAATCTCAGGTTGTTCTCCAGCGGCACCTCCCTTGAAAGGAATAAAAAGGTGGTGCAGAGACTGCAGACGGCTCAGAGCATGAATGGAGGTGAGCTACCCTCCCTCCAGGAAATATACAAGAAGCAGTTTGTAGCCAGAGCTGAGTGGATCTTCAAAGACACTCATACCAGTCACAATATGTTCACACCACTGCTGCGGCCATGGCCAGGCAAGCAATACCTATATACTAAGCAATACCACCAGACATCTGAACAATTTCCACATGTCAACCATCAATCTCTTAAACAAGTGCTGAGCCCCACCCATTGCCTGTCTTGACAACACAGGCCGCCACACAAGACTGTTTTTTTTTTTTTCAGATATGCATTATGAATGTGGCTGCGCTTCACTGTGGCAACACTATAGCACTGCCACGTATACACTGTATACATTGTCATGTTTGATATCTGCTGCTAAAGGGTGTCTCACCTACGCAAGAGACCATACGCACAAGGATCCATTTCTATATCTGTTGCTATTCTGCTGCTATTTAAACGTTGTATAATTGCTGCTGTTTATATCTGTTGTATGACAATAATGTTGAATCTGAATCTGTCAGTTTTATTACATATAGGCTTCCTACTGTATATCCTGATGACATGAAAGAAATTTCACACCATTTCTTTACCTCTTTCCCATCCAAGGGTGATTTGTTCATTCACAACCAGTTTTGGTACTGGTTTGGAGACTTCAGGAATGGCTTCTATTTGTGTTGCAACGCGTTCCATGTGCAGCAACATGATATTACAAGCTTTTTGCCCAGCTACTCAAATAGATGTTACACATGGACAGCTTCCAAATTCAGTTTTGGAGGATAAACTCAAAAGTGTATGATGCAAAGTAACACATCCCAAAGCATAGCATAATGTTGACATTAAATTGAACATGATTTATATTTCTTCCTCACGGGAATCTGGCAGTTGCTGTTATTTGTTGACGCTGCCAGCGAAAAAGCCTATACTTACCTTTCTTGACAGCCTGTCCTTAGGTGAAAGGGCTGCAGGAAAGAAAACGCATCTGGGACAGTGTCACTGTTGGATCACGATCATTTGGGTACAAGCATAACACTCTTTTGTTACTGTACAGTATGTGTTGGTCTCAAATTGCAGGAAAGAACAAACAAATGTGGATGCATGACTTGCATAGTGAAGTGAAGGTTAAACTGTTAACAGTGTCACTGGCAATACATGGTGGAATAATTGTAATTAGTGTATGGGAACATTTAATCATCTCTGTCAATTTGCATCTTTAGAATAGACTTGTTTTCATTGTACTGGGTGAAGAAAATAATGCTGTATTCTGCTATATTATTTGTGGAAATCTACTGATGTAAACTGACAATAATCAAGATGAAAACACCTATTAAGCTACAGGGACTTTGTATTCATACAATTAATCGCAACATCTTGATATAAGCATCACGCAGAAGTTGACAGAACCCCTACTTCCTTTGCATCCAAGTCTCTTATTTCACAACTTTTGATAATGTTGGGGTAAAATAGCAATAACATTATCTGCTGTTTGGCCTTGGTGTTCCTGTCTCTTGATTCTAGTGAGCATTATTAGAAAACATGTCTGAAATGCTATTGGCCAGATAAAGGAAAATCCATGAAAACATCCTATATATTTATCGATGCAGCAACTTGTTCTATGCAGTAGGCTATATTGAGTATACACAGTCAATGAGTTTGCGCTCAACATGGAGTGGAGTGTAATTGTGCTGCAATATACAGTTTTTCAATGTGCCACATATTTTCTTTTTCTTTGCTCATACATTTTCTCTCAGGACTTTATGTGAATGTAAGTCGGTGTTCCATGTGTGAGCAAAGCATGTCACTGTGTGTACACTGTAAGTGTGCTGTGTGTACACTGTGTGTATGCCTGCGTGTGTACAGAATGTGTGTGTGTGTGTGTGTGTGTGTGTGTGTGTGTGTGTGTGTGTGTGTGTGTGTGTGTGTCTGTGTGTGTGTGTGTGTGTGTGTGTGTGTGTGTGTGTGTGTGTGTGTGTGTGTGTGTGTGTGACTGTGTGTGTGTGTGTGTGTGTGTGTGTGTGTGTGTGTGTGTGTGTGTGTGTGTGTGTGTGTGTGTGTTTCATATAATAACACAGGACGCACGCGCAGCATTTAGCTGTGACTGCTTGTGGCAAAATGCTAATGCCAAGGGATTGGTTAAAGCCTAATGGGAATGATAATGTGAGATGAGAAGGTGTGGAAACAACATCCAGAGGCGTCCTCATTGCCCCAGCTGTTTCCATACCCCCCTTTTTGCACAGCTGAATGGGCTCATGTCCCAGCTGAGCGGCCCTGAGGGGGGCCACAACCTCACGTCCAGCGAGGAGACATTTTTGATTTGACAGACCTCAGGCACAGAGGCTCCCTTTGAGAGCGCCCTGTGGAAAACAGAGTATGTCAGTGAAATAAGGAGCTCATTACTGGGTGCAGGTAAATCTCTGTTTGTCACCCAGGAGCCGTGTCCTTGGGGCTTAAACGTGGCTGTGAGAAAAAGTTGGTTATGTTTTTATTTTAAATAAAAGGAATGTGGACTGTAATATGGGGAAGGATAAACTCTCCAGTAGTTGGACTGTAAAAAAACATTCACAGTTTTTGCTAAGAATGTGTTCGTGCCTGTGTGTGAGTTCTTGTAAATGCATTCGTGTTCGGGTAATATAATTCAGCAAAACATTCTGCATGCAAGTTAATGGTGGTTAAAAGTGAACATTAATCACATCACCTATTTACCCCATATTGGGCCAGATGAGATGAAACAATTTAGGTAATTTTGGCCAGATGAAAAGCTGTTCTCATGGGGGCCAAATAGAGTCATCAAAAACATCTGCTGTTCAGCTAACCATTAAAAGTTCCCTGTGTCCTGCTAACGTTTATTAGACTCAAGTTGTTTTTCTCATTACGGATGCAAGTCTACCAGTTGCCAAGTTCACTTACAAGCACCCTATTGCATAGTCAAGAGCTTTTTTCAGTGGAAAGAACTTTTAACTAAAGAAATACAAATTATACTCTTCTTCATAAGACATTTGTCTACCCCTTTTCAACCTATCAGTGTCTGTGAAACTCAAATCCTCCATTTTGCGTTTTGAACTGTAAGCTTGGTTTACTTGGTGTGTGGTGGGGGCATTAATATTGATGTTGGTGCCTCTTTGGTGTTAAGATTAGTGAAGATCACCTGCGCGCATCAAGGCAGCTGCCAGAAACGTTTAGGGTAGCGAAACAGGGAGGCTGACAAGTAG
Source organism: Nannobrachium achirus (assembly GCF_963921795.1). NCBI lineage: Eukaryota > Metazoa > Chordata > Actinopteri > Myctophiformes > Myctophidae > Nannobrachium > Nannobrachium achirus. The sequence continues at coordinate 50,928,440 of NC_137816.1, forward strand.
ATAAAGTAACATCTAATGGGGAGCTATTCAATTGTGGCCCTGGGGCTGGTGTCAGTCTGTAAGGTCATTCTAGCACTTTGAGTAGGCTACTTATTGCTCTAAGAAAGATATTGAATTATTTTAAATATAAAAGAGAGAGAGAGGGAGAGTTGTGAAAGTGCATGAGAGAGAGAGAGAGAGAGAGAGAGAGAGAGAGAGAGAGAGAGAGAGAGAGAGAGAGAGAGAGAGAGAGAGGGTCACATGTGTGGGAGGGCATGTGTTCTAAAACACCATATTAATTATGTATTTTTGAAGTATGTTGTACATCACTGACAATTCATTTTATTCATGTATTTGTAAACCAAGGGTAGAGCTCGATATGCTTTTGCTTCTCCCTGACCCCTTTTCCAGCACCTTGGACACTATATCATGTCAAATGGACTTGACAACTTGTACCTTGTACTTTTAATTTAATTTTTCGTGATTGTGCCTTGCTCAAATTGCACTATTGTACAGTATATATGTATTTTGTTGTGTCCAAAAGTGCAGGAAATAAACTAAAACTCAACTAAACTGATCTCCATATATGGGCATAAAAGGGACGACTTATATTTAAATGACCAAATGTGCCGGCAGCCATGTGTGTGGATGGGCGGGCAGCCCAGTGGGTGGGCGGCCCTTGGCCCTTGGGGAGGGCCCGTCAGTATGATGTCAGACAGACAGCACTGATGTCAGACAACAGAAACCGTCATGTGGCCGTGCAAGCATCGTTATCAATCCATAAGCTGTGACGCTCGTTGCCAGAATATTTTGAAGCTAACCTTGTGTTATGAGCAAAGATGTCACAGCGTTTACAGAGCAAGAGATTGCTATATTGGTATCACTATGAGTGGCACGGATATTAGGCAATAAGAAAAAGCTGTTTACAGATGCGGAGACTGTCGAGGAGTGTACGCTTGCATCAATCGAGGAGGTGGTTACAGATGAGAAAACCCATACAAGCTGATTGATTCGGACACTTCAACCACAAGGAGAGTAGAGGCCCTTACATCGGACGTCTTTGAAACTCTTTTGGACTAACAGAGGAAGGCAGGGGTGATGTCTCTAGCCGTGGATGAATCAACAAACAACAGCAATGTAGCACAGCAGCCGTGTCTCTTATTTTGTGGCGAATGCTTTTGGGAGAATCTACTTGGCCTAATTCATTTTGTGGGACTTTGAAGATCCAGTGAGATAATGAAATTGTCTGTCTCATTCTTTGAGGGGAACAAGTTGGATTTGGTACCGGTACATCATTAACATGCAGATGGTGTGCCCACAATGGAGGGTAGGACACAGGGCCTGTCTGCTATAGGTTGGCACTTGGCAGTTGTGGGCTTCACAGCTTAGAACGCAACACTGACTTAACCACAAAAGCCTCTTGTGTACCAGACCAATGAGACAAAAGAGAACATGGACTCTGTCATCGGCAACACAAATACCGGTTTTCACTTTTTTCATTGTACTGTATCTTCTGCATATCGCATCACCATTTCCACCATTTGTTTTCAAACATGTCAGCTCATCATTTGCTCATCCACAATGACGTTAGAGGGACAGCAAAGGAAACATATTGAAACGATTTTGTGAACTAAAGAGGAGATCCTGGTATAAATTGCTGTCACTAATGGAGAATGGGGAGCTTTCTGCTGCTGTTTTCCATCACTTGAACCTGCTCAGTAAAGTACACTTTACCTAGTAACGTAAATACATTTTGGCCATTTGAATATAGCCGATCTACAAGCTCACAATGCAGCGTAGAGACTTTCATAGAAAGCCCACACTTTTGTGTGTCCAGGCAAAAAATGCTTCACTTCCCCTCATTGTGCAAATCGTAGGCAGGCCTACAAATCACCGGGGTGATGATGGGATTCATAGACACATTGAAGACCAGTATTGCCACTAGGTCTGACAATTTCAGTATCCGCACTGAAGTAATGAGATTTGTGAAGGACACTTTTAGTCTCACAGGAGAAATAGATTGCCCATGTACCCACGTGATATTTTTTGTTTTTTCATGGTGTCTGGTTAAGAAGTTGTCAGTTTGCCAAGGTCAACTATGGTCCATGGGTTTGTTTGGCAGCCATCTTGAATTGATGTCCAGTCCATGCTTATTTTCATAACTCCTGAACCAGACAACATGCAAAGACAAATTAAGCCACTTTTCCATCCAAGTGACCAAGAAATAAATGGAAAAAGATGGCTGACATGGTACAATCACAATCACACACTTTATTAGTTAAAAAAGTTAGACCAGGGGTAGGCAACCGGCTGCTCCAGAGCCGCATGTGGCTCTTAGGCCCTCTCCTGTGGCTCCCAGTTGCTTGGGCAAAGAAGTATGTAGGCTACTGTAATAAGAGGATAAGAGAATAAGAGGTTTTCTTTTGTCTTTTGTGTGTATATATATATATATATATATATATATATATATATATATTGATATATATATTGATATATATATTGAAGGAAAATAAATAATTTATAAATACTTTATTAACACCAACGCTGCTGGCTTACTGGTATACTTGATCTGCTTTGAGAAGTTAGCAAATAACGAAAACATATATATATATCAAACATATAATTTTCGGAATGTCTGAGTGAGTGTCTGTCTGTCTGTCTGTCTGAGTGTCTGAGTGTCTGTCACAGCGTTTCTCCTCAGTGGCTGGAGCAATTGATCTGAAATCGCATCACCATAAGCATATGAACACACCTGACATAACTGTGAAGCCCGTTTGTCACTTTCACAAATCATATGCTGTATATTAGCATTTTTTATGGTGTACCTATATCTATTCTGCATCTAGCTTGAGGCATATCTATTCTGCATCTAGCATGAGGCAACATGTTTAACCAGCTCTGTGTGTGTGTGTGTGTGTGTGTGTGTGTGTGTGTGTGTGTGTGTGTGCGTGCAGGCGGGCGGGGGGGGGGGGGGGGGGGGGGGTCGGTTGTCTGGCCCTGTTACAGATTTTGTCCAAAAATCATGCAGATCGGTACACAGTATCTCTGTAGCCATTAAACGAACGGGTATTTCTTACATTGATGCTCCTACATATTATCATGCAAGCACCAGTTAAAGTTACTTTCCATCCCTCATATACTGTGTGCATCCCATAACCCACACACTGCACATAATTTCGGAGCTCATATCTTCTAACGGGTAAGGGCTAGTATATATTGAACAACCAGAAAAAGCATGAATAAATAAATAAAGCAAGCATAATTTGAGGCTCCAGACAGATTTTGGGCCAATTTTTTCTTGTGATAATTAAGGTTGGCTACCCCTGTGTTAGGCTCTTTCTTTTATTGCAATAATATCGTGCAATAGTGAATAATATATTGGCGACCATCTATACATATTCAGCCAATGGCCAAATACCTGCTGCAGTTTATTTTGTTCTTGGTTCTTCATGCATTATAATATGCATATATCCCCAAACATTTCATCCTACATTCAAATCAAGAATATGATATGTTTTTTGGGCTTTTAGAAATTATGCCTTTAAGACTGCTGTGGGTGGAAATGGTGAGAGTGACTTGTGCCAGGGTTAATTGATCGGCAGGTGTTTCCAAATTAATTGTCTAATTGTGCTCTTCACTTTATAGTAGAGTGCTGGACCATGGGCTCGGGCCTCAGGGCAATGCAAACAACAATGCCACAGAGAAAATAGCAGGCAGAGAGAGCTGTCTCCATGGTGAAAAGTTATAAAGGACTTTGACTGAAGCGCAGCAGACCCAGCAGGCAGGGCTATATAGACTTGGCAAACAAATATAATGTGTTGTTGTTCATGTATGTGTGTAGTCAATAAAACACTCTCATCAATTGTGTCGACAAGAACTCACACTCACAGTAGCACTCAGCGTGCTTCTGTGACATAATGACCAATCGGCAGTCTGGGACATTGTTGGGATATTGTTGCATTCCTCTTCTCATGTATTTTCTCCTTTATGGGCTGTCCAATCTATTTGAAATTGCACACAGACAATGACCATTGTCATGTGTAGGGACTGGCAAAGTAGATTTTTCAAACATCCCAAAATTAAGCTGTATATTAGCATTTTTGCCATGGTATACCGTATGTATGCAGGCATCCCAGAGTATGGATTGTCTAGTGTATATTTGTTAATTTGTTCAATTGTAGTGATTATTATTAATATTACATTTCTTTAAAATGTCCATGCAATGTAGTGTAGGCCAGTTCAGGCATTAGTTACAGCTCAGCCATTGCCTTGAGTGCAAATGATATTGGCTTGGTTAGGGGAATGTCTGTGAATATAATTTATCCCCTACATTGTATAAAATACTTTTGGAAAGATTGTCTGGGCTTTTGAGTAACCTAAAACCCAGATGATTCTTGTATTCTATTTTGTATCTTTATAAGAAACAGGAGGAGTGCAGTCAGTAAAATGAGAACTGCCATGATATGTAGGATCATTAATTGTCATCTTCCGGGACAAATTGCAGATATTATACAGCTGTTAACTTTGGAGCTAATACAATATGTTTCTGAATCAACCTTATATTGTCACATCACAGGTTTACAGGTGTTTTTGTGCAAGAACATAATTTTTATTATTTCAATAAGAGAAAGGGAAAAAGTAGAAGGGGGTAAAGATAGATCAATTAAAAAAATATATATAGGTAAGACAGGTGCAGACATGAGGCAAGTACCTGAGGTAGCACTGTAATGATATGCTATGGACTTTGGTTAAGGTACGAGAAAAGCAGTAAACACTGACCACCAAGACGTCAGCCTAAACCATAAGGAGTTCCCAATATAGCTACGCCTAAATATGGAGTGTGTTGTCTATAGAGTTCTCAAATTCTGCCCGAACCCGACCATACCCGAACCCGACCGATTTTAGGGTAGGGTAGGGCCTAAAATCTATGCTAATTAGTCGGGCCAGGTAGGGCCTTGGGCTCAATGAAAAAAGAAAATATATATTTTTTATTATTTTATTAATATTACTCTGTGATAGACCCGATCATACCCGACCCGACCCAACGTTTTCGGGCCGGGTAGGGCCTAAAATGTATGCTAACTAGTAGGGCCGGGTAGGGCCTCGGGCCTGCCCAGTTAGGGCCCAGTTAGGGCCGGGCCTTAATTTTCAGGCCCGTTGAGAACTCTAGTTGTCTAACCTCAAAGTGTCGTCATGGCATCAGGCGCAAACAAATCACTCAGTCAGCTCCATATATGGGCACAAAAGGGGGCATGCATGCGTGCGTGCGTGCGTGCGTGCGTGCGTGCACCGTAGGCTAATACTATATTCTCATTTAGATCTGCCTTTTGAATTTGACTATTTGGATACAGTAGTAAACACTATAGTGAAAGGGTTAGGGTTACCATCTGCTTAAAATAAGCAAAATAATAATAATAATATTGTTAGTTTGATAAAACTGTGGCGACTGTGGGATGGGTCATTTTGTAAAAAATTGTGATGAAAAAAAGCAAGAATATTTTACTCACAGTGCGATCGTGATGTAGCTTATCTGAATTGTGACCAAGTTGTACCAGCTATACGCTTTCTATTATCCCACCACAGCTAAATGTTATTTTTTTATTTTCTAATTCGAATTTAGTAATTAACCCAAGTTGAGGGTTCGAGCTGCCCAACTTAATGAAGTTGAGATTTCTGCTGCTCAAGGATTAATTAGAGCTCAAATAGGAATAAGGGAGGGCTGTTGAATAAACAGTGTATGTAATAAATGACGCAGTGCATGGTCTTTAATGCACAATTAGATCGGGACTGTCTTGGGATATAAGGCAAAGCACACACAAGTTACTCTCTTAAGTCTGCTCCATATATCATCCTTTCACTGCTAATGGTGAGATCCCAGTCCTGCAGGGCCTGTGTGACATTCAAACTACGAGCAAACAAACAGATACTAGGATTGCTGATAACACTGTATGGTTTTGCATTGTACACAACCTTAATGACAGATGCCGCTGGTTCAATAATGCTTAAGTAAAGCATGATAATGTCATTGAGCACCAGTTTCTAAGTGTTAAATGCCACCTTCTCCTAAACATGTTGACACGCGAGTGGGCTAAAGACTGTTACGTTTGCTTGTCATATTGCTTGTCTCCCCGCCAGCAGGCTTTGCAGGCAGAGCTAACAGACGTGACAACAACATGTGGGGCCTCCAGTATGTTCCAATTGGCACTGGATGACCATGCAAGCTGAAACGGGGAAGGATGAGCTAGTTGCTATCGGTCCCTTCAGGCTCCCTATAGGCACACAGAGGTGCTGTTTATACACTGCCTTTGTGAAAGAGTTTATTTTGCATTTAAGGGTTGAATGCACTAGACTGGATTTTTGAGAGGTTAAAGCCTGCTAGACTGATTGCCTTTAAATACCTTCCCTGTCTCGCTTTTCTCTCTGCCTTTGTTTAAGCGTTTTGCGGGGGGGGGGTCACAGTGGATACATTCTCAAATGTACTTGCATGCTTGACTCTTTTTCCCCCCATGAATGTTGGCACTTAAATTGCACTTCCAATCCATTGTTAATAGAAAAAAGAAATAAAAGACACAACGACAAGTACACACTCAACAGTGTGTCAGTCATTATCTACTTACAGCAACACAAGCGTTATGTTTTATCAGGTTGTTTAACTTGGTCACATACAATTAGCAACAACCGGCACCTGTCAGCAGGGAGTGTTGGGCGGGAGGAGTAGGACCAGTGGTGGAAAAAGTATCAATACTGCATTTTGGTGCGTGTGCACCCTTACGAGTAAAAGTCCGGAACTCAAAATGTACTTGAGTAAAATTATGAAAGTGTCATAAGTATCAAAACTTAGTTAAAGTAAAGTACAAAATGTTTGAAAATAGCCTAGGTATAAAATAGATGATCCAATTTGCCCATATCGATGATTGGAAGAATAAATATAATAAAAATGTCCATCCTGCCCAAATTTTTATACTATTTCCAAACAATCCCAATGCCACTCCGAAACACTTTTTTTGACAACCTATCTAAAGTATTTAGCAGATTTATCTGGAATGGTAAGAAAGCCAGACTACGTCTTAATTTGTTATATTTGCCCTATGAATTCATAGGGCAAATATAACAAATTAAGTTAACAACTGCCAAATCTTATATGGTATTATATGGCAGCCCAATTAACATACCGGTCCGGTATGCATCGTACTACTTTAACAACATTTCACCCCCAGTGTGGGTAAGCATCGAACAAGCATCTATTTCAAAACCTACCATTACATTTATATATATATGTTACAGTCATTTTGGGTAACTCAGGGAGACTGTGGTAAGAGCGCTCGTTTTGTAGTTCACCACACACTAATCACCACCAGATGGCGACGCAGCCATTCAATAGTGAAGGCGCTGACGTCACTCGTTTGCGACTCTCTTTCTTTATTTACTAGCCTAGCCTAGCCTAGCCTAGCCTAGCTTAGCCATTAGCTCCATTGTAGTCACTTGGACAGGGCGTTTATCGTGGGCTTGCCCAGGCCTTACGGCCTGGGCATAAATATAACGATTGCATTCACCACGGCTTCGTAACTCGCGCGGCGCTCCGCCGGCCGCGCGGCCCTGGCCCGCTCTTCGCGGCCACTCGCGCCTGCGGCGCTCGGGGGCGAAGAGCAGGACCAAGGTCCGCTGGCCTTCGCGCCGCTTGCAATGTCGTGGACAATCGAGTGGCTCCGCCTGGAGGACGTTGTTGTGGCGACCGCTTGTTCCGCCCTGTGCGGCACGGCAAGCGCTCCGTTTCTCTAATTCTCTGAGACGCAAAAAAACCGTGACATATATATTCTTCAGATGTTAAAACAATAAAAAAACGTACAAAAAACCTGTTTCTCAAAAATACAATTTCAGTTTCGTTTGCAGCTCATAAACATATGAGTGATATGCCTATACTATCTCAATTTTCTCCTTTCTGGGGTAATGACCAGTTTATTCCGGCAAGAAACGATAGAGGTTTTAAGTTGAGGCATATTAAAGGTATTCAGAAAATAATGGACCTCTATGACGGAGTTATGCTCTCATTTGAACAGTTAGGTTGGAGATACCAAATTCCTCATGAACATTTCTTTAAATATTTACAATTAAGAAGTTTTATGTCAACAAAATGTGACAATGTGATGTATATTCCACCCCTCTCAACACTTGAGAAAACATTAAATCCAGAAGGGAGTGGTTCCATATCTGTATATTACAATCTGTTAGTTGAATTTAGTGTTGATTCAACAACAGATAAATTAAATGCTTGGAAATTCGACCTTCAGGAAGATATTGATGACGCAGAGTGGAAACAGGCATGTGTAAAAGCACAAAAACAGACAATTAATACAAGGTTTAAATTACTCCAATATAAATGGCTAATGAGAATGTACATAACTCCCGTCAAACTACATCATATGTCCGCAAATATTCCAGATATCTGCTCCAAGTGTTTAATTGAGAAAGGTACCTTATGTCACTGTGTGTATGAAGTGTTTATCAAGAATCTTTAAAATCACAGTTCCACTAAGTGCCAAACCCTGTATACTTGGAATTTATCCAGAAGAACTTTATACAACCAGCAAAACTTACCAAAATCTTAGTTTTTGGTCTTCTCCAAGCTAGAAGAGCGGTGGCACTATGTTGGAAAAGCGTGGATGCCCCTACGTTGAGGATGTGGCATCGAGATCTCATGAATTCCATCGGGCTGAAGAGGTTGACATATAAAGTGTGGGGTAGACAGAGTGATTTTGAACAACTGTGGGAGATGTATATGAATGCCATGGAAATAAATACCTAACGTAATATATATATATATATATATATATATATATGTATATGTATGTGTGTATATGTATGTATGTATATATATATATATATATATATATATATATATATATATATATATATATATATATATATATATATAATGTATATGTATGTATATATATATGTATATGTATGTATATATATATATGTATATATGTATATATATATATATATATATATATATATATATATATATATATATATATATATGGTTAAAGAATATCTTTGTAAACAATATATGGGAACTATGTATTATTATCAATATTACATTAATTAGGCATGTGCAGGTGGTGTGAATGTGTGTGAATGTGAATGTCTGTGTCGTTATGTATTATATGTATTATATAAAAACCAATAAAAATATATATAAAAAAGAAAAAGTATTGTAAATTATAAATACTCGAGTAAAGTACAAATACCTCAAAATTGTAAATATGTACTTAATTTAAATGCTGATCCCGCGTATACTCGCGAAATATTAAACGTCCAGAGTGCTGATACAGTAAGGCTGGCACGGGCTTACCTTCGGTCCGGCTATCCATCTGGCACGGCTGATGTCCACGATTTGTTTATATCGCACCACGTCCACGTGCACGCAAAGCGCCGCGGTCCAATAGAAAACAATGGATCTTGACATCTTTGCACTTCATTTACTCGAAAAAAGACTTTTGATGCCAAGGCTGGCATGTTTACTCGCTAAAATAGCACAAGCATGAAGGCAGCCATCTTCCAGCTCTGTTTACACTTTGCCCCGGAACTGGTTCCGGGTGGATCTTGAAGAAAGTAAAAAAAGTCAGCGCAATCTCCTTCCGGTCCTTCAAAATAAGAGTGGCCGCTTATGGAAGAAAATGCCGGCGCTATGTGCAACTTAACCCGCAGGTAAGTCAGTAGGATACAACAGTGACAACACAGAAATGTGTGTGGGGAGGAATTAATTGGATTAACAACTAAATTGGGTAGAAAAAGGTATTAGGTAAAAATAATTGGCTACTCTCGCTCTAAATTTTTAGAGCGAGAGGGGAAAAAACAGGACATAAAACATAGTGATTTATTCATATGCATATGTTTTGTACTGAGCATATTTTGACCATGACTATGACTGCACTACACTATGATTGACTGCACTTTAACCCTGGCATCCCTATTTCGGGCATGTCATTATTTAGCCAGGAGATAAAATTATCTCTTCTTTCAGGGAGTCCTATAGTCAATATGGCAAACAATGGGCCCGATTCATCAAGCACTTTACAGTCAAATTACACCCATATTTTGATCTTACCGGCATTTAGGACAATTCCCAAGTTTTCCCAAGGGGTCAGATTCAGCAAAAAAAATTGTCTGGGATTTTGAAGGTAAAACAGAAATACAAGCCATATTTAATCACTTTATTTACATTATATTTATGACCAGATTGATGCATCGGGCCCAATTGTCCATACCAGACTAGTGATATGACATCAAGTTCTAAAGGCAAGGTTTCTTTCAAGGAGGCTTATAAAACACATTAATTCATATTCTAAATAAAGTACTGTAGGTAGTCCATCTAAAGTAATGATATTTTGCAGCATGTGCATAAAAAATGGAGAAGGCACTTTCACCGAGCTCAGAGTGCACCTTGGGTACCGTGAAACATGCATTACTTTCTGGTAAAATAAGATAAAAGGCTGGAGATATAAGTATGTCATTTACCCAACAGAGTAAATATTGCGCATTCAGGGCAATATTCAGAGCCATCTGAGATAGAGTGCAGTGTTGAGTATGAGCCTCCAGCTTGATCAAAAAGAATGAAGCTTCAGGCATGTTAAATCACGTCACCATGTTCCAACTAATGCAAAGCAAAATCTTCTTTCTCCCTTCAAAAGAAATACACTTCACACCTAATGTATTTCAGTAGGCTGTCAATATGCAAATTAAATGCTGACTCTTCATCTAGCCATTATGCCTAAATACAAAGGCCTACGTATTACAATTAAAGGTGAAGTTGTACATGTATACAGGCCTACCGGTATGTGTATAGTAGAATCGGCTTTGGCAGCTTAGAGTGAGAACAGGTGAAGGTATCAGAGACATTATCTGAGTAATTTCTCAGATAGTCATTAATTGGAGAATACAAATGAAGATAGCATGTTACGTTTGTGACGTCCGTCCGATCGCCCGCCTGCCTGCCTGTGCACCCACCCAGCATCTAGGCAATTTTAATATGGGATGTTGTCCCAAATATCAAATATCTAAATATTGAATCAAACAACTTAAAAACTGTTGTAGACTTTAAAATGATCCCAAAAGTATTTTGAAGTGGGGGCTGACCTAGTGGTCCAGGTGCATACCACATAGGATCTGATGCATGACAGCGTGTCGTGGGTTTGACTCCCGTTCCCGACGACCTTTGCTGCATGTCTCTCATCATCTCTCTCCCCGTCTACTGTCCTATCAATAAAGGCATAAAAGCCCCTAAACAAAAAATATATATTTTAAAGTGAAATAGGCTACAAGTAACTTGCTTCTTCCGACCTCTGACTAGGACACATGGCCAGACTGCCATGTATGAACATGAAATGCTACCAAGAGCACTTTTTCTGCTGAAAAGAACTGGAGAAAAAAGACTATTGCAGGCAGGCGGTCGATGAGACCAAAATGTGGTCCCTGTGGTCCCAACATTGTAGTGATATTCTGATTGGCAAAGGATCCACCCCATGCACCTCTCCTCCTACAATTGGCATACAGCAAATCCACAAACCACCTAACACTACAGGTGGCTACAAACACACCACTGTGCCTTGGGAGATCCACTGTGAAGCTTATGCCCATTTGTATTTACATACAGCATTTCTTTACATTTCTTGCCTAAAGTGGTCATTGAATGGCAGGAAGAGACAATAGTTGCATTAAGCAGATGACTAAAGCGCCACCCTATGTCCACTATATGTTATCTCATTTAAATCTGTTTATTACTGTGCCGCTGACCACCATGCTCTCATGAAAACTGACAGATCCTACATCTCTCATTCTTTCCATGATAATACATTGCAGGGAAAATGCAATAGTGCTTGCCAAGTGTCAGTGGCTAACAATGTGAGTTGCCTATAGAATTGCTTCTTACTTGGCAGCATGCCACCCAGCATCGATTAGAAGCTACACAGAAAAGAACAGAGCTCCAAGGTGACATGACAATAAGCACAGCTCTGCACAGAATATGATTGGCCTCATGCAGGATTAGGATGACAGCATTTCACAACCTGATCATTGATTGATAGCCTGGAACTTCATGCACACAGAGAGAAAACCAGAGAGTTGATTTGACTGTGAACATGTACTCATACGGGTCCTTAAAATTTGCATAATATTAGAGTGGGCATGGTTTGCAGCTAACATTGGATTTGAGCTAGATGTATTAATGAATGTTGATTACGAGTTGTTCATGTACCATTTGTAGATTTATGACAATTTACATTTTTTTTTACTCAGCAGAGGACTGAGAAAAGTCTAGGAGCGTGTGTGTGATTACGCACAGCAGACTGCCAAGGCCACGCAGGGTAACTTGTTCATTTGTCCATATTTCTATGGATCCCATGAGACCCCCTTCCTTCTGTTGCTTTATTTCTATAATGTGTTTTGGGGCGGTCTTTTCTCATGGGATTTGTATCAGAGAAAAATCTGAGGTTCAACAGTTCACTTGGCAACACTTTATACAACGATCGGGAGATGGAAAACCTCCTTTGTGAGATGAAGGCTCAAGAAACTCCTTTTTAAATTCACCTCTCACCTATTATGCATCTTTAATGCCAGAGCTTTCTTTGTATCCTCTATTATAGCAAAAGACAACTGGCATCGGCTCTTGGACCTTCATTCATTTATTACTTTTCAAGCTAACTAGGCCTACTATAAAAATCACACCCAAGGTGAAGTGAGCGGTGGTCGTGCTTGCATAACGTCTTCAATTGGTAATTGGTGATGTAATACAGGCTACACACACACACATTGCTATGGCAAAACGCTGAGGAAAACACATTGCTATGGCAAAGCGCTGAGGAAAAGTGGCTACAGATAGGTCTAGGATGTAATTGGTGATGTAATATGGCTACACACACACACACACACACACACACACACACACACACACACACACACACACACACACACACACACACACATATTGCTTTGGCAAAACGCTGAGGAAAACACATTGCTAACGCTGAGGAAAAGTGGCTGCAGATAGTGGCTACAGATAATTGGTGATGTAATATGATGTAATATGACTACACACACACATATTGCTATGGCAAAACGCTGAGGAAAACACATTGCTATAGCAAAACGCTGAGGAAAAGTGGCTACAGATAGTGGCTACAGATAATTGGTGAAGTAATATGATGCAATATGGCTACACACACACACATATTGCTATGGCAAAACGCTGAGGAAAACACATTGCTATGGCAAAACGCTGAGGAAAAGTGGCTACAGACACACGCACAGCCACTCTTAGGAGCGGTTTACCACCGCTCAAAAATACTATAGTAATTATTCGTATTTACTTAAAGAATAAAATCATCTAATGTGTTGCATGGGATTCTTCTGCTCTGGCATTAACCCAATTTTGTTTATGTAAATGACGTACCAACAGTTCTTCCTTTGCCGACCCCAGAGGAGAGCCCGGACAATACAGGTATACGGTTAAAATAAATAAACAATCTTTTGTTGTGGTTTACATGAATGGAAAACAAGTATTTCAATAGTAGTCTTAAAAAGACAAAAAAAAAAGACGTCAGCACACATTAGTAGCCAAAGTGCCAATATTTATTTTAGGACGCAGAGCACAGGAAAACCAACGTTTCGGCAGCCAAATGCCTTCTTCAGGGTATCAATTTGGCAGCCGAAACATTGGTTTTCCTGTGCTCTGCATCCTAAAATAAATACCGGTAAAATTGGCACTTATTTGGCTACTAGTGTGTGCAGATGCCTTTTTGTCTTTTTAAGACTGCTATTGAGAATATTCTAACGTGAGCCGGCACCACTACAAGGACCTGGTGTGCGTAGTATTCCCTGGAAAACAAGTGTTGTCAGTTTGTCAAATATTCATGGGGTGTCCTAGCTGAGACAAAAACGTTTGGGAACTCCTTCTATAGAAAGGCACAACTATACTTTGATAACCTTGACCATAACACTACTCCAAACTAAGTGTACCCTCTGTTATGTTTCAGTTCTGCTCTGCAGTTTCTTGGTCTAGTGTTGTTGAAGGTTTCTTCTATCATTTGATACAGTATACCAAGTCAATCTGTTATTCATTCTTGCCTCAGGCAACTGCAACTGTACAGAAGGTCATAAATTGGCCAATTGTTTGTTTTATATGACCTTAGAGCAAACGTTTCCAGTAAAATTCCAATACAATCAGAGCACTGTGTGCTATGATTAATATGTTGTTTAACAACTTAAACTCTATTTTCTTATTTTTTAAGATTTCTTTTAAAGGTTTGCCTAATAGTGACATGCCAAATGTTTCAAAAATAGCTGCTAATCAGGACACGCTGTGAACTTGGAGATCAACTATTTTTGAAAACATCATTTTATTACAATTTTTTTATTTGTTATATGCCCAAAATAGGTGCACCAGGGTTAAAGGGTCCCCCCCCCCCCCCCCCCCCAAAAATGGATGGGGACCCAAATGCATTTGGTTCCCCATCCGGAATCAATGGGGTAAATTTATAGTAATCAAATTATTGTCTTAGGAATGCGACAAATACAAACGAAATATTATTGAACTCAAGTCTCCAGGGCGTGAGTAATCAATTGAAGATTTTGGTCATTATGGGGGGGAACTACTCCTTTAAAATGGTTAGTATGGCTTTCCCACATAAAAAGTAAAATAAATAAATACAACCATGAAAAGGGACTGAAAGCACATCTGTATCTCGCTTTGAGAAATTCTGTATCTATGAATATTAATATAATGTCACAGACCTTTCGGCCCACCCACCACTGCATGCTCAAAGCAATCGTTCAGGTTTCAGCATGTGTCTAATTGGACCATACAGCAGAGTCAAAGGCATGCCTCCGAGAGGAGTCAACTGTAGAAATTCAGAGTGGAGGGGGACTTTAAGGCACAGCTCAAGTTACAACCTATATCATTGATCTTTTAACAAGAGGAGATTAAACTCAGCCTGATCCTCAGGCAAGGGCCGTTTAGCCATCGCAGAGCCTTGGTTGAAATCTGAGGGCAATCCTACTTTTGATACTACAGTACCTCCAGACTTTTTGAGTGTGATGCCTAGAGTGATCCGTCTGCCACGATAAGGCAGATAAGAATCATACTTAGATATACATGTTTTACTGGCGTTATCTTTATTCGTTAAATGTGTAGTTATTTAGTTAATTAAAACTAAATCCATCCTTTATCCTTTAACTCCATAGGCCTATATAGGCTTTTACTTTCCATATGACAACACTTTTTTGTGCTGTTTTCAAATATTTATTTTACACAGAATCAAATGTTTTTCTTTTTTTTACTTAAAAGTTTTATTTCAGATTCACACAACAACAAATCAGAATCAAATGTTTTATGGTCCTGATTCACCAGGAGCCTGGATGACTTGGTTCCAGGCTTAAAATAAATATTTTCGGAAATCCATATGTGAAAATGTAATGGGCTTTGTACCTGTGGCACCACAACATTCAGCTTGGATCAGTCACAGGTGCGCTATTTGTTACTAATGTACTTTGTTTCAGCGTATCCGTAGCAGAACAAGGGAAGGCCATTAGAAACCGCAAGAGAGCGAGTTGCGGCACACCCGGAGGGGCCTCTGGGCTGGGCTTGTAAAGAAAACAAGCACTCCCCATTCCCTCTTCTCGGCAGAGCAGCAGCGCTGCTGCCAGCTCACTAGGCTAGGCTAGCAGTTTGCACGGGAAGTTCAAAGATGCAGTAGCTAAATCTGACATGACAAAATTATGAATTTATAATACATATTTTAGTTACTATGAGCTGCTAGTTAGGTTTTATGCTCAATTTGGGAAAGTTCGCACTTTCGAAGGCTTCCTACAGCGCCACCATTTGGCCGATTGCTGTAAAAAGTTATAGCACACGTCGCTACAGTAAGCTGAACACCTTGATGTTTTTATTTTCATTTTCTGTCTAAGTATGTAGGAGTAGAAAGGTGCCAAAGTTTTGAGGAGAACTTAATATGACTGACTGACTGACTGACTGACTGACTGACTGACAGACTGACTGACTGACTAGTATAGACTGCCTTATAGATAAATAATGACAATATCTAAAGTGTGCTCGCCTTTCAGGCGAACCCACAATGAGTGGGCCACTAATAATAATCATAACAACAACAACAACTTTAGTTGTACACTGTATATTTCAATAATAATGCATGGTTTTCACAAAATCCCAAGGCTCACCTGGAATGCCACATCAGTGTTCCTTGACCCACTGTTTCAAAACAACAGCAACTGGCAACTATACAAGTATACATTGTAGGCCAGGGAGTCCAAATCCACAGGTAAATCAAGTGGCACTAGCAGGGCCTTGATGTCACCTGAAAGGCTGTAGAAGTAGTGGTACAGGAACGTGTCAGCCAGGGAATTAGCATTCCATTCGTTGTTGGCTGCCAGGACGCATATTTATAACAAAAAAGCAAATTGACGACATCTGCCCTAAATCTTTTATGAGACACTGCATCATGGCTACAAATAAAATGTTCTACATTTCATCTTTGCAAATTCATCACTCTGCCCTAACTTTGTGTATAGCTTACTTCTCGATAACGAGAATTGAAGCAGTGAGGGTTTTCCTTGCTCATATTTGATCTGAAAGAAGAGCATTCACCTTGGTAGTTGAACTTATATTCACCTCTCAAAATGTTAACTTCTCCCCCTTTAATGTTCTATTCACTGGCTTCTTCCCGCACCCAGTATAAAACACTGTGATGTCCTGCAAGGTCATTAAGGGCATGGCACCCCTGTATCTGATCTACACCTACACTTCTTACCACACTTACTGTAGATCAGCTAACCAGGCCCGGATCTATCACAAATGTCTTGGATGGCTTCTGCCTTTTCCTTTTCTTGTAGCCTAGTCAGTCTCCTCTTCGAGTCTAAATATATAGCCTATTGCTACTTCACTCAAGCTCCATTGTCAGATTGTTTCAAACACCCTCCCTCCTGGCTCCCAAGCTAAGACAAAACCCATTCTTCAGACTCCACCTAAACCCCTAGCACTCCTCTTTCCTTTTATCCCATCCTATTTTTTGATAGATGCTACTGTACTTGTTAGAAAGACTGCACCACTTCTCTATTTCTCTCTTAGCTGCAAGAGTGCCACAGTTTCTATTCCATTTGAGTTCATTCTGGGTTATAGCTACTGTATGTTGAACTGTGATACCAGGACCTGGTCCTTTGGGTATCTTATTGGGTCTTTTAGACTAGGTTTGATACCTGTTTTGTAGAGCTACTGTAAATTGTTCTTATTTGCACTCTCCTAACCATTTAAGGGTTTATGCCCTTTACTCTGATCTCACACTTGTAAGTCACTCTGGATAAGAGCATAGCTGCTAAATGCCTAAATCGTGATTGTGTCATGATAGATACAATACAAGCCACCACTGAACTTAACTTAATTCATGACAATTAGCACCACCACGCATGGTAGGTACAGAATCAGTACTTGTTTCACTTATTTATTCAAAAAGGTGCATACCACTGTAGGCTCTAATGCCTGAGAGTGTGTTGCGGGTTCGAGTCCCGTTCCCGACCTTTGCTGTGTGTCTCTCCCCATCTCTCTCTCTCTCTCTCTTTCCTATCAGTCTTCACTTGATCTATCAATAAAAACAGAAAAAAAGGTCATCTTGCAGAAGCAAACACTATTTCCAGAAATAATTTAATGATTCCATCCAGTGAGCCAGTTATTTTTGTGTCTGTGTTGTAACAAGGGAATGTACACTGGTCAGGGGTTAGATATTGTGTGACCTGTCTTCTCAAACCCCATCTCCTGTTCTCTCAACCCAACGTGTTGAGGGTAAATGATTGTGTACAGGACTCAGTTTTAATATTTAATAGCACCAGTAAGACTCCCTAATCGGGAGATAAGCGACCGTTGGTCGCTTATCTCCACAAATAGGCCAAAAGTTTGTTTTACCAATTATCAAGACATACGGGCAGTTGACAGTTTGCCATGGTTACTCATTGAAGTTGAATCTCCATATATGGAGACATAAGTTGCTCATACCATAGCAACCATGTTTTTTACAGGGCCTGGGATTGATGACATCAGAAATCTCCATATATGGGCATGAAAGGGATTTTGTTTCTGGAAATATGTCTGTGGGGTGCCACATTTGGAATAAAACACTTACATCACACATCTGGATATCCATACAGCCCATCTAGTTTGCCTGTGTCCATTTATGCCCATATATCTGATGACATTGGGACAATGATCTCCATATATGGGCATAAAACTTATGTTAATTAGTAAAGCCTGGGGATCTCCATATATGGGCATGAGGGGTACCCTAAAAGGGCATCATCTGGGAATAGCAAATATAGTTATCCTAGAAAGTGAAAATCTTACATCAAAGGCCATAACTACCTACCTACCACCATACTGCATTCCTCATTAAACTACCTACCAGTAAGATGCCTATAGGGAGAAAAGCAAAGGGCGAGGTTGCACCATTTCTTGAGAGACAGCCGCTGATACGAACGACCTACGGCCTGGTCGCGACCTAGGCCACGACCTGGAGGTCGTAGGTCCCGGTTCTGGAGGTCGTAGTTCGCGGTACATACTTGTTAGGTCGCGGCCGGTCTAGTTTCGCGACCCCCGGCCGTGGTTGCGCCACCTCGGTCGTCCCCGGGCCGTTGTTGCGCAATCGGGCCGTTGTTCAGCGACCTGGGAAGTCCGCGGTCGTATTTAAAAGGTCTTTTTGCAGAATATTCTAGAGCAGCAGCGCTATTCAACCTTTTGAAGCTTGTGATTGGCTGAACCGGAGGTAGGAAGCGCTCCATTGTAGTCACTTGGACCGCGCGAGGTGCACCAAAACCTATCCTTAACCCTAACCCCAACTCTAACTCTAACCCTAACCTTAACCCTAACCCCAACTCTAACCCTAACCCTAACCCTAACCCTAACCCTAACCCTAACCCTAACCTGCCGACACTGAGTAGCTAACCTGCCGACGCTGTTGAAAACGAGCGCTCCTTCCCTTAGCAAGCGTAGAGTTTCTAAACTCGCGTCCCTTCCCTTAGCAAGCGTAGAGTTTCGATCGCGGCGCTCCTTCCCTTAGCAAGCGTAGAGTTTCTAAACTCGCGTCCCTTCCCTTAGCAAGCGTAGAGTTTCGATCGCGGACTTCCCAGGTCGCTGAATTACGACCGAGATCGCGCAAAACCTCCAGAACCGGGACCTACGACCTCCAAGTCGTGGCCTAAGTCGCGACCAGGCCGTAGGTCGTTTGTATCAGCGGCTCTTGCTGATTTCTTGGTCTTCTGGCCAGTGATGTATATCGGACCATTTAACCATATATGGAGACATCTGGTACCCAAAGATATTCACAGATATGGGCTTAATATTGATGACATAAGGGATCTCCATATATGGGCGTAAAAGGGATTTGGTTCCCCTGGCATCACAGGGATCTCCATATATGGGCATAAAATGGATTTGGTTACCCTGGCAACACGGGGATCTCCATATCTCCATATATGGGCATAAAAGGGATTTGGTTCCCCTGGCATCACAGGGATCTCCATATATGGGCATAAAAGGGATTTGGTTCCCCTGACATTACAGTGATGTCAGTGGCTGGTTCTACAGAGGGGATCTCCATTTATGGGCATAAAAGGGAATGTATGTATGATGATGTCAGATATCATAGACGTCATAGGACTTTCACATAACGAATAACTGAGTAAGCATGTAAACCCGTAAAATCTATATTTGGGCATGGCTGATTTATGACCTCATCATGATGACACGAGCAAACACAGCTGAATTGTATAAATGATCAGTGCAGAAACCAACAGAAGTATTTGACCAAGACTCTTCGATTTAAACATCAACAAAGGTGTGACGTTTGTTGATGGTCACAAAGGTGTGACGGACGGACGGACGGACGGACGGACGGACGGACGGACGGCCGGTGGAGGTTTTCATAGTAAACTGCTCCCTGACGGTCGCAATTAGATCTACTGAGATTTAAAGTTGTTTGGAGAATCATTTTTGTACTGTTTGTTTTACAGTACTGCTTTCTCACTCCAGGGCTGTGTGACTAAATGATCATTTGTGGTGAGAAAGATGCACTCTCTTGAAAATCCTGCTGTTCTTTGGAAAGCTGGCTAATGAAATTCTATCATTGTTAGCCCCAGATGTGTTGAGCAGAAGATGATGAGTTAGAAAAAGAGGTTGTGTTTCAACAGTGGGATTTTTCAGGGGTGTGCTAAACCTAAAATCCAGTGTACACAATGTATCCAGAATATCGTCGTTGTCGGGTGGAAACCTTGTAGAGGGTCCAAAACCGTTTGTTTTGTATTTATAATTTTAAAAATTAGTTAAACCAGTGAAAACAGCCGATCTACAAGCACACAACGCCTCACAACATGAGGCGTTGTGTGCTTGTAGATCAGCTGTTTTCAATACTTTTGTGCAACGGCCTTGTGTGATGAAGCAGTGCTTTACTTTGCGAAGAAATGTACAAATTTGAAACTTGGCGATACGAGGTTTCTGCCCGACAGTGACAATAATGAGAAAGGTAGCAAATCTCAAACTTCAAGTCTGAGAGGCAGAAAATACACCCATTTCAATATGATCATTTGGCACACACACAAAAAAACATCAATGCTTACGCTTTTCAGCCAAGAGCCTTCATCAGAGCATGATGCTGAGATGAAGCAGATGACCAGATGCTCTGATGATGAAGGCTGTTTGCTGAAAAGCATAAGCATTGATTTTTGTATCTTGTTTTGTGCCAAACAGTGGCAACATGAGAATGTTGTCCTCTCTGACTTGAGGTTTGAGATGTGCTGCCTTTCATATATTTTGGACTTGGATTCATTTTAATCTCTCTCTTATAATACTATACAAGAACTGTCTGTATTGAATGAATGAATGAATGAATGAATGAATGAATGAATGAATGAATGAGAACTTTATTTCAGACACATCAGACAGGTCCATATGAAAATAAAAACATACAAATACGGTACAAAAGACAATTGTATTGTCTGTACAGTTCCTGCTTGCCCTTCTAAGACCAGAAAACAACTGTTCGGCAAATCACAACTCAGGTTATAGCCCTCAAAAAATCAATTATTTGTGTGTGATTTCACACAATTCCAAAAGAGTCAAGTTGAAAATAATCTCTCTGGGACTTTCTTATCTGCTCAGCAAGTAGTAATAACGTATGCTTCAAATTTGATCTCTTGCTCAACTTTACCACTCTGCAGCAGATTCAAATGTGAAAAAAAAGAGAAAAGAAATCTAAATTCAGTATTCACGTTATTCCTGGCCCCGCCCCCGGCTTCCTGTTCATATCCTGAAAGAGGTGGAGGCTGAAAAAGCTGGCCTGAAAAACATCATTTGGTTTCCTGTTGTCCTTGCATTAAAGTGTCAGTAGTTGGCGTTCTAGGCTCTGGGCTCTAAATGTACCTGGGTTGCCATGTCTGCTTATAATAAGCAAATTGTGTCTCTAAAAAAATAGTAGGCCTATAGTTGCTTATTGGGCTTACTTTCTAATATTTTTTTAAACCAGTGGTTCCCAAATCTTTTCATATCAAGGACCCCAGATTAACATATTTGTCCACAGTCGCAGGCCCCCATCTGAAAATATGTGGTGCCAGGGACCTACACACAGATTTATGTTGTTAAAATGTTTCAAAAATATTCAAATTTCCTTTTTTTCCCTCAATATTTTTTAAATAGCAAATATACAAGCTCACAATGTGTCCCAATGTGACACATTTTGAGCTTGCTGATCTGTATTTTCAATTGTAAATGTAAAGTAGTATAGCCTAGTTGCTTCTGTTGGGCTTATTTCTTTGGCAAAATCTGGCAACAGACAATTCCGTGTCACTTCCTTACTTGGGAGGAAGTGAAAAGATGTTTTTTGAAGCAGCACACAGATAAAAACTCAATAGCGCCCTCTGTAAAAGAAAATGGCAGCCTCCATAGAGCGGGCCAGGAATATGGTGAATAGGTGCTGAGAACATTTGTAAATTGTGGAATTGTGTCTATAGAGAATAATATAAATGTCTGTCATGTAATTATTTTTAGATAGCTATTAGTGGATATTATTTTATTTCATGTAGAAATGTAGTTAAAAATTACATAATGTGTATTATAACAGTGTTATTACACATTACACATATTACTATGTGTGCCTACAGTAAGTGTACAAAAGTGCTTCACTTTAACAATGTTTGGTGTAATGAAAATACCTATCTATAAAGGTACAGAATGGCTCCATGGCTGTGAGTGTCCCTTGTATATTGTTGTTGGTGGATGTATCCCAGAGGACCCGAGGCAGTGATGTGCCAATATAGGAACTTGGTTACATCAGCAGTTGGCCAGAAATATCTATAAATCTTCATCTCTGCATCTCCCTATCTATCTGTCTGTTTGTTTGTTTGTGTAGCTGTTATGCCTATACAGTATATACTGTACGGAGATCATCAACCCCCCACCACCCAAAAATAAAAAAGGTAAAAAAGAAAGCTAAATAGAGAGATCTCTGATGTTGACATCTTAGTACTGACATGATCGACTGGCCTCCAAGTTCTAGGATAATGGGTACTGCACTAAGCACTTTGACGACAGGTACAACGTGTACTCTGACAACAGGTATTGCATAACCAGAGGGACATAGTTTCGCAAAGTGCATCGCCCTAGTTCTAAAAGAACACAATGTTCATTACATATTTGATTGATTGATTGAATACTTTATTAGAAGTTTGCATTGGAAAAGGTACAGTTTCATGACAGTACAGTGGTACAAGGTCAACTAAAAGGAGATCCAAGAAAGCCTTTTGGCTTATTTACATAGGAAACCTTTATGTATCTCATATAACATTGAATGTTTCACTTTCAATTCATCAGGCATTTCCTAGTGCATACTGTTAATGCTGTCTGTGTTCTTTTATTGTGTGTTTTGTGACAGCATGAGCTGTGATTGGTCTACTTTTGAGGGAACAAAAGTAGACCAAAAGTAGACCAACACAATGAAAATCTTGATTTAAATGTTCAAGTTCGCCCTAACAAACAGTGACTGTGCTTCTACAACTGTAGGTCCGCTACTTTTTTCACTCTACAATCTCTTTGCTGAAAATCACTTTGTGTTGCAACGCGTCGTGATCTTTTAGGTCTGCTGTTTTTGCTGAATAATCACCCCAGAATAAAGATACTATAAGGCAGTGTTTCTCAACCACTGTGCCTGGGGACCTTTGGTGTGCCCCTGAGAAGGGTCAGGTGTGCCCCTTGAAACTGCTTGAAAGCCAGTATTGTATGTATCATTTTAAAAATGATTTAAAACAGCCGATCTACAAGCACACAACGCCTCGCACCGCGAGGCGTTGTGTGCTTGTAGATCGGCTGTTTTAAATCATTGTAGATCTGCTGTTTTCACTACTGTTGTGCGACAGCCTTGTATGATGAAGCAGGGCTTTACTTTGCGAAGAAACATACAAAATTTAAACTTGGAGATACAAGGTTTCTTCCCGACAGTGACGATATTTACACCCCCTTATTATGTTCGTGTGCCCATGGATTCTTGGGACATGAAAAGTGTGCCCATGCAGAAAAAAGGTTGAGAAACACTGCTATAAGGTTCACGTGATTAAGGTATGACTGCTTGCTCTAATTTCTGTTGTAGAACACCCACATGAAATACGTGGTGGCATAGTGTCTGATGGAGCTTTACGGGTGTGGACATTTTCTGTGAGAGGAAGAGCGCTAGCGGATCTTTGATAAGGCAGGCGGGAAAAAAATCCTGCCCCATGCCAGATGGAAGCTAAGGAGTAACCACGTCCCTGGAGATGTGCTCTCCCTCTTTAGGGTGAAACTGCTGAGTTACCTGGGGGGCTTGCCCAAGGCTTCGAGAGGATGCTGAGGGGTTATGGTATACCCCTACTGGCCCTGTCTCAGTAGGTTCGGCTGTATCCTCACGCCAGCATGCATGGGGCCCTGGCTGTGACCCACTTGTTCAGATGGAGATAGGAGCATCACTTCTGGCCTTATTCCATAAGCAATACACCAGAGAGGTCTGTGATGACCCCTTTCTGTCTAGGCCAAAGGCTCAAGCAGCAGTAGCACAAAAACAGAAACACTTAGAGGAATGGAGGATCAGGAGAATCGTTTGTGTTCACATAGTGCTAGGGAAATGATCAGTGAAGTGACTAGAAAATGTTACAATTTCTATCCACTCAAAGAAAAACAGAAGACATTGGTTATAGGCGGATTGTGGGTTTCTAAGGTGATACTAAAGATCGCAAATAAATAATCCTTGAAAAATCTAAGCATAGAAAACAAGTGCACAGCTACACTCTTGAACTGATCAAAAGCAGCAAGCATTTGAAAAAAATCGAACCTCTGTTCGAAGTGGAGCTGTGTGTGTGTGTGTGTGTGTGTGTGTGTGTGTGTGTGTGTGTGTGTGTGTGTGTGTGTGTGTGTGTGTGTGTGTGTGTGTGTGTGTGTGTGTGTGTGTGTTTGTGTGTGTGTGTGTATTGCAGTTGATGCTCAGGGCAGGCTAGACTCAACAGCACCTCTCTGGTCACCCAAGGTTACTACATACAGGCTACATACAGACCCACAGACCCACATACCCACATACCCACCCACATACCTACACACACGGCCACGTATAGGGTAGCTTGTGTTCCACACAGCTCCAAAAATCAGGGCCACTTAAGAGAACGACATAATTCAGTCTTAAGTATCAAAACGGTTTCAGTTAGAATATTTTCTAATAACCTAAATATAAATATTATTCCATTTCAGTAATTAAAGGACAACTTCACCCATTTTCAACCTATCTTCATATAGGCTAATTGGTCCTCCACCAATGCTCATTATAATGTGGTACCATTTTTTGTCTCATAGGAGGGCTGTGGACAGTTCAGAAACCCACCTACCAGTGACATCAACGAATGATGGGGAACCCAAGCTATCGGTAATACTAACAGCAGGCTCTCTCTATTTGTGTAAAGGTAGCATTCTTTAATGGAAGCCATTGTTCTCGCATTAATAAAAAGTGAAGCCTGTTTGGGGAAAGAAATCTGCCTAACGATGATGCCACTGGTAGGTGGTTTTCTGAAGTGTCCTCAGCCCTCCTATTTTTTTTTATTTTTTTGGGGGGGGGGGGGAGTTGTCCTTCTACAATTACTTAAGGTACAACCTCATCCATTTACCATACCTTACATCATTTTAATTGGAACAATTTAATATGAAGAACATTGAACATTTATTTTCTGTTTACTAAATAGCTGGAGAGAGAAAGACTCCAGTTACTGAACAAACAAGCAGAGATGTATATCAGAATATAGAGCTTTAAAGCTGATGGTGACAATGGTGACGGATATGTAGCCTTCTGTACCTGGTGGTATGGATATTTTTACATCTTACCCGTCACTATCCAACCTGTCGCTCAAGTTAATCACAAACCTACCATTGTTTCTTGTTGAGATTGGCACATTTACTGGGGCAACCTGCCTAGATCACACATTTCACACAGGTCCTTTTTCTTTTTTACTCTCAAAAAAGCGGTGCATTTGAAACTACATTGAATTGTTTTATTTTTTATCTTTGTTTATTTTATTTTTATTTTGTTGCTGAGTGAGGTCAGCAGACAAAGTCACGTGAGTGAGAGGAAAAAACCTAGGTGTAATCTGCCAATCTCAACAGGAAACAACAGTACCTTAATTCACACAAGTTCAATAAGAACGAGAAGAAGATGTCATTCCCAACTTCCCAAATTGTTTGCATTGAGTTCAGAAATGCACTTCTTTACCACTGGTGCAAGTACACCAGTACTTTAACACAAGTACATTTCTGACTGGACAGTTTCAAGCTTGGCTTCTTCTTCTTTCGTGTATCATCGTCCTTGATGATTGGTTGACGACATTTTATTTCACAAGATTTCTTGCTGGAATGTTATGCCTCTCAGCCAGTCAATAGCATCA